>NC_142948.1:0-74459 GCF_046866305.1 Octopus bimaculoides | reverse complement strand
GAGAGAGAGAGAGAGAGATGTGTGTGTGCATATGTATGTATGTATGTATGAATGGATGGCTGGACAGATGGATGAATGGGTGTATATATATATATATATATATATGACATAGGAATAGGTATGTAAATCAGCTCTATTACAATTATATAATGCTAAGCTAATATGCAGATACACATGCACACACACACATACACACTTATACTCACATGCACACATACACACTCAAACACATTTATAAAGAAGTTTGTGTCTATATATTTTACATTAGATGCATTAAATAAAAATGAATACAAATGGCCATATATTCTACCCTTTCGGAGCGCATCAAACAATTTCATAATTACAGTTGTAACTAAAAATGCAGAAATATAACGTTTGAAAATGAACGAATTTCAAAAAGGATGAAATCCATTGCAGATAACTTATTAATAGCATGGTTTCTCTCTATAGATAATCGCCCAAAATATCAATTTATCAATTCATATTAGATGCTTATTCTTTTATTATTTCCTTAATTCTTTTTTAGATGAATGTCCTTGCAAAGGCTGCAAGATTTATGGTCAATGCGTCTGCAGTAGGACACTTTGGATTTCCAATCTACTCGAGATTTGTTCAATTAAAATGTGTTTGTGGTTCAATGATAGATGGAATGTAGTCGGTTCACACATTGGTAAGCGCTGGAATATTGTCGTCAGCGATTAATATTTTGTAATATTTCTATCATAATGACAAATTCACGTATTTTGAGGGAGAGTAAACTCAGTTAAATCAAGTCCATTACTCGACTAATTTTCTACAAAACATGTGACATTCTCATTGTGATAGAATTGAATTATTTTGAAATATTTGCGGCTTTGTTGTTTTCATGGGTTTATTGCTTGGTCTGTATCAGCATTTTGACTTTGACGTATATACTGTCCATGCAGAGGCTTCTATCTCCACTGCTCCTCAGCTTGTTTTACCCCTTTCTTTTTTGCAATCTGTTTGATCCGTTTTGCCTGTTTGGTGGCAGTAGTTTCAGGTTTTTCATCTAATTCAGGGTTAATGCCAAGTTCCCTTGACATTAGAATGTGATATTTTGCTGCTTTCATGTTTGTACACAAGCCACAGCATCCAGTCCTCTGTACCTGTTCATTGCTATTGTGGAGATCTTATAGCACAGTTCTACCTGCATCATTCCTCTTCCCCAATTACTTATAGGTAGGTACAGACGATCTATGTCTGCTTTTGGATGGTCATGTTCTTAGATGTTAGTTTTCTTGTCTTCCTGTCCAGTGAGAGAGCAGTGCATGCTATCAAAATGACACATGGCAAAATATACGAAGCCCAATATTCCCATCATGCCTACCCGTCTGATAAGAGTACACATGCATCACAACTATATATGTGCGAAATGGTGATCTCATATCAAGATAAACACTACATGACCTTGCAGGTGGGGGCCCAGTTAGAATTGTCTTCACATCATGTAGCTCATCCCACTCAAAAGGTCACTGAATAAGGGATGTTGAACGAAATGTTCAACCAATGTTTCCAGAGGGGAATTATTCAAACCCCAAAGAATTCCTCTCAACACATAATTATGATGCTCCCCCACTACTTCTGCTCGTGATCAGAGATGCACATTTTGTCAGCCACTAAGGGACATTCTCAATTGGTTAGGGTCAAACAACTGACAAACAAATCTGTGGTATTGAGCAGAATATTTGCTGTAGCCCATCTTTTATATATTATTATCATTATCTTCAGGCCTTGTGCCAATAGTAGAAAGGGGTTATTGCTATTATTATTATTATTAGTAGTAGTAGTAGTAGTAGCAGCAGCATTAACTCTGTAAGCTAGCAGAATTGTTTCCCCACCGAGGAAAACGTTTAGCGGTCTTTCATCCTGAGCTCAAATTCCACAAAGTTCGGCTTTGCCTTTCAGCCCTCACTGTCGTTGAAATAAGTATCAGTTGAATAATGGAGTTGATGTGAGCCTTACATTTTATCTGGTGGGTGGAGGTCAATAAAATAAAGAACCAGTTTAATATTGGGGTCGAATAAATGACTTTCTGCTCCACGAAAGAAAACTAGGGATCTTCTACCTCAGTTAAAAAATATTGTTTTATAACATTTCTGTATTTACGTTATTTTTCTTTTTAGATTGTGATAGCGTACCAACGGTATTCAGACAGCGAAACTATGTTATCGGTGGAACAATACCTTGTGTATTTTAATAATTATTCTATGATTATTTTACTACATGTGGATGCAAAACCGAATGTATATTAAATAAAACATTGACGAAACACATTTCTTTATTATTTTATGAGTTGCAAATTGTAATCACAGGTATACATGCACACACACACCCATGTATGCATACTTATATTTATATAAGCTTACGAGGGTTTGAACATTTTATCTTTCTCCCAACCTCACTTGTGTCATGTAGTTTGTGGAAAGGAAAAATTAGAAACATTTTCTAACCACATGTTTCTATATGTTTGCTCAATGGAATTTGGTGAACATTAGTGTTCTGGATTTGTTGTCTGTGGACTCGTGAGCATTCCGATAATGTGTTCCCCGTCTTGCCAATATAAAGTTCCTCGCAATTAGGGCATTTAATGCAGTAGATAAAATTTCTGTCCATTTTTCGTTCTAATGGATCTTCCTGTATGCAGGTATTGACACATTCCACATCTGTTATCATAACACTTGGATACTGTGAATGTGTTGACTCGTTTGTTCATATTGAATTTTGCCTTTTGCTTAAGATAAGCGTTTGATTAGTTATTATGGTGCAAAGCTGTATCGGCCTTTGCCTATCCTTTAGATAACATCAGTGGCATGGGGAGGGGAGGCTGGTATGCATGGTCAATTGCTGGTCTTCCGTAAACAACCTTACCTGGACTTGTGTCTCGGTGGGAAGCTTTCTAGGTGCACTCCTATGGTCATTCATGACTGAAGGAGTCTTGTTTGTGTGTGTGTGTGTAATATATATATATATATATCAAAATAAGCAACACGGATTTTAAAGATGATTGCAGTACGCACGTTTCATGCTACTCCATTTATTTAAGTAATGCGAGCATTACATTAAATGCAATATGTAGAGCAATCTTCAGCTGCACGAAAATGCAGAAAATGCAAGTAGGAGGAAGAATACATAAAAATCCATCTTGACATAGCCAAGTCTATCAAGCTAGTATATATATATATATATATATATATATATATATATATATATATATTTTTATGTTTTCCTTTAATTTTTTGCACTGACAAGAATGGTAATACATAACTATTTTAATTATTATTATTATAATTAATGTTTTTTCTTACATGTTTGTATTACCATTTGAAACGGTCGTATGTGGAAATTAATTCTAATTTGAACTTTTAACATCTTCTCTTCTCCAGTTTTCTAATTGTTAGTGTTTTATATAAAATTTTATCTTATACATGCCTGTAACAAACTTTTTAGTTATATATATATATATATATATATATATATATATAGAGAGAGAGAGAGAGAGAGAGAGAGAGTTACAAATGTCAATCCATTACGGTCGTTTCTAACAACTCCTATAATTGATTAACGAAAATGAAATAGTAGCAGAGTCACTGTAAATGATTTTGCCCTGTGGATTTTAAACTATGTTGAGTCATTCTTATTGTCCTCTATTTTGAAGTTCATGAATTCATCTGACAGAAACGGTTTCTTTACAATGATGTAATGTTTTCATTAATTAATTAAAGGAGTTGTTAAAAACGACCGTAATTGATTGACACCTGTACCTCTTTGTTACTCATTTATATTTTATTCACCTGTCTCAGAATCTGCCCTTGGACAGTATTTTTAATATAAAATACATGTCTGAAGAGCTAAGACCGGATTTCTTCACTTCGCTCGGTCTAATTATCTACATACACTGCAACAATATCATTCACCCGGTACTTATCTACCAAGTTTGATACTTACTTAATATTGTTGTGTGTATATATAATTCCGACCTAACGAGGTGCTTCAATTTAAGTACCTAATTCAACTGAATCTTACCTATATCTATATGTAAAGAAAAGGGAGGTAGTCAAGTTTTTTATGAATATTTATCTAGCGTTTTAGTCCTTTTGAGGCATTCATCAAGAATAATTGGGTTTTTAAAGAAAATTCATGTTTTATAAATACGTGAGTTAGTTAAAAAAAAATCTGAAGGCTGAGCTTGTTTTCTAGGGTTTTGGGAAGATACACACACACTCACATGTATATGTACACTCACATGTATATGTACACTCACATGTATATGTACACACACATACACATATATGTGTGTGAGTGTGTGTGTGTGTATGTGTGTGTATATGAGTGTGTATAGCAACCAAATCTTCCTCACATCACATTGTCATCTTAAAAAATGGAAAGGACATATTCAATATTCAAGTCTTTGAAATATGAAAAGATGGCATGATTGTGACTGGAATATTAATCTTAAGATTTTAGGCCTCTGCGATGAAGGCTAACCTGAATTTAAACAACAGCAACAACAAAATTGTTGTGTGGAAGTAAAACACCCCTATTGGTTGGCTTCTAATGGACTGTGCCACAATATAAATGGACATATACAGAGAGTGGTGTAGAGTAATATAAAGCTGAGAGTTGCATATTGTCAAGGGTTATTACCAGAATCTTGAGTAGAACAATTTGCAAGGATATTATCATTATCCCGTGATATCGTACGTTGAACGTGCGATACAACAAAAATAATATGAATAAAACAACTGATAAAATAACAGTCAATGTTAAAAAGGTATTCTTTTCTTTGAAAAAAAAATATTCTCATATAATAAGATTTTGTGAAAGAATTGATTCATGAAATGTGGCCGTGTTTGTTTCAGTATTATCTCTCTGCTGGATACCGACTGAGTCGCAAAACTGCTTAAAGTGGGTGTGTTCTAATTGCTTCATAACATTGTTGAGAGCATATATCTGGAAGGCAATAAATAATATTGTTAAGTTAGTGCTAACATATTCAACGTAGGAAAGACATATGCAAACAAACATAAAAACAAATGTAAACAGATAGACAGGCATACAGATAGATAGATAAGTAGACAGATATATATATATATATATATATATATATATACATATACATATAGATTAATATATAGGAAGGTTAGTGTAAGCATTTAATTCTGGGAATATTAACTAGCTAATTAGAAATAAAGACCATAATTACATTGCAAAACTGCACTCAGAGCTCCTTTTATGTGGTTAGCTTCTCTCCCCTGCTATGCTGATGATACAAATTTATCTAAAGCAAACAAGAACCCTGAAGATATCTCAGTAGTATGATTAAGTAATGAGTTTGATAGAGGTGCCCTTCTTATGATTCTTGCCATGATGTGGGTTCATCTCATATATCAGATAGAAATTTGTTTATACCTCATAGGTTTCTGAGGCCTTTTGGCAATGTATTGGAAAGTTGCAGATTTTTGGACACTAAGTTGTGTTGGGAACTTACTCTGGGCAGAGACGACAGGATTTTTGATATTATGCAGTGACATTCAGTCCAGTGATTGGTATGGATTTCAATTTCAAAGTTGGTAGCTAGATCTCCTCGGATTCCAGCCAACTTGTATATCCAGAAACAGGATCAGGAATCGAGTCTAAAATAGCGCTGCCCTGACATGACCACAGCCTCTGGCTGAAACTAATAATAGAATATATATACATATGGGAAGACATTTGCTCAAGGTACAGGTACGAGGACTTGAAATCACTTGTTTGGGAAGCCAACACACACACATATACGAGGTATGAGTGTGCGTGTGTGATTACATTATTGAATGTTTCTTTCATTTTTAAGACCATAGAGATAGAATTGAGAGATATTGGGCTACTATTACTTGACTCCCTCGTTGGCTCATGTATGCATAAACTTACCTCGTGGCGTTGTTTATTTTTCATTTCTTCATCTTTTTGTTTTTGAAGTAACTTCTCTCGTCTTAATTCATGTTTCATCTTCTTTTGTTTAAAGATAGTATCTCTCCAAGAATTTCCCAAAGTCTGAAATTCAGAAAAATGAAATATTTATGAATTTCACTTGCTAGCCCTTCTTTATACTAATTGTGTGTGTGTTTGTGCACGTGTAGATATAGATAAAGAGATATAGGCCTATATAGATAGATAACTATATGTGTTGGAAACTTATGAAAGAATAAAAAAATATATGCATATAAATGTAAGTGTATGTATGTGTGTGCACATGTTTGTACGTATGTTTGTAGTTGTATGTGTGTGCATAAATGGAAAAAGTTGATAGTTATTTTGAAGTTTATCAGTAAGAAAATCCGGCTTAGACTGAAAAATTCATTAGTCAGGTACTTTTTATACACTTGTCCCACTAATGGATAGCGAGTTCAATATTGGTGTGGTTTACAAAGTTGTGATTTTTTAAGGAAAGAAAGGAAGTATTGAGGAATATAAGACTGAAAACATTTTAATGAAGAGCAGATGAACAAGAAAAAGATTTCAAATCACACACAGCCAATGCTTAAATGTTTGAATTGATTATGATGTGGTTGTTGATGATGATGATGATGAGGAGGAGGAGGAGGAGGAGGAGGGATATATATATATATATATATATATAGACAAAAGACACAAACACACACATACAGAAAGTGAGATAGGTACCTCTTGATGCTTATTTTTCGTTTCTTCGTCTTTTTGTTTATGATGCAATTTCTCTCGTCTTAGTTCATGTTTTATCTTCTTCTGTTGCTTTGAGACATTATCTCTCCGTACATTATCCATACACTGAAATTCAAAAACAATGGACATTTACCCTTTTCCTCAAATAAAACAACTACATGAGTTTAGAATATGCAAAATATACAGTAGAAACCACTTCAGAGATTAGGTTTATGCTGATGATGGATGCTGGCATTTGTTGCTGCAATTGGAGACACTGGTGTTCAAGGTGGTTGGTGTAGCTGATAGTATAAAGGCGTCCTACAAATTTAACCGTCATTACCAAAGTATAGAATGGGTGCCAAAAGAACGTTAGTCATCATTTTGCTGCGTGAAATTTGGGAGCAATCCCAGCCAATGAAATTATTTTCAAATTTATTTACATTATTGTTTCTATTGAATAAAAGTGATTTTCAGGAGATTATTAAGACATCTCTTGTATGATAATAGATATAAATAAGAAACCTACAAGTAAAAATATTGAAGTGATGATAATTTGACCAAAAGACAAGACAAAGGGAAGAGAGGTGAAATATCTAATCTCACCCATATATACATGTCCACTAACACACACAAACATATGTATTTATATATATATAATCCTAATATAAAGACAAGGAAATCCGTTAACACATATTTAATGATTCATTACAATTGTTTCTGTACCAACTCTGCTTGCAAAACCAGTTTGCACAATGTTCGAAGTGACTATTTACGTAATGTTTGTGGTTTTAGAGATATGAGTGGTATTTCTGATGAAGTGCCACCTCTAAAGTCTAAAACTGCAAACATTACGTAAATTTTCACTTTGAATATTGCGTAAACGGGTGTTGCAAGCCAGAGTTGGTACAGAAACAATTGTAGCGAATCATTAGATATGCATTAAAGGATTTCTTTGTCTTATTATTTGGACAATAGTTTACTCTTCGCTACACCCACACAGTGGTTTTACCATAGTGAAAGCTGGATTTTTTACACTTGATGAATTTCAGTATTAGTCTGGAATCCGACAGTGTTGATGGCCCAGAACTTGGGTTGTGTGCTTTCCTGGAAATACCCTATCTTTATACTCTACCAGGACCTAAGATATGTATATACATACATATATATATAATTCCACATTGTTCTTCCTTCTCCCCACCCCAACCAACCTCCCACACTGTCCCCTAAAATAGCAAACATTCCTTAGCTACACACAAGACAGAAAAAATGCCAAAAAGACTGGTTGGTTTGTCTCCAATGTTTTGTAAATTCTTAAATATATCTCCTTCTGTGTGTGTATATATATATATATATATATATATATATAGTGTAGTATATTGTCACTTAAGTGTGGCTGACCCCTAGGGGTGGATGTTACTGTTGCTTTTAGCCCCAGGAGGACATCTCGTCCAGCTGGCTTATCGACACACCACTGTGTCCTGTTTGCCAAGGGAAGTTATCCCTCTCACCATGATCTGTAGCACGAACGGATCCGGATTTCAGGGTTATTTCCCTTCGTCGGCGTTCGACAGCCGCTGACCTTGGTGAGAGAGACAAAATCCTGGCAATCTTATATCTACTTTTCCAGTGAAATTCTTCACTGATATCGAAAAGGTGAAAACAAGCAATGTTAATTCTCTAAATGAAGTATTAACAGTAACTGCACGATAAAGTGTAGTATATTGCCAGTTAAGTGTGGCTGACCCCTAGGGGTGGATGTTACTGTTGCTTTTAGCCCCAGGAGGACATCTCCTCCAGCTGGCTTATCGACACACGACTGTGTCCTGTTTGCCAAGGGAAGTTATCCCTCTCACCATGATCTGTAGCACGAACGGATCCGGATTTCAGGGTTATTTCCCTTCGTCGGCGTTCGACAGCCACATGGTGAGAGGGATAACTTCCCTTGGCAAACAGGACACAGTCGTGTGTCGATAAGCCAGCTGGAGGAGATGTCCTCCTGGGGCTAAAAGCAACAGTAACATCCACCCCTAGGGGTCAGCCACACTTAAGTGGCAATATACTACACTTTATCGTGCAGTTACTGTTAATACTTCATTTAGAGAATTAACATTGCTTATATACATATATATATACATATACCAAACAAACATGATTTTCATTGAACTCCTAATACTTTTTGTTGAATACTTTCTTGTAAACTGTTTTTAACATTTCTTATCATTATCAAAGAATGTATATATATATTTTAATACTTTTGTGACAACCAGTACTTAACACAACAAAGTTTATACATTTTACTTTTGACACATCCTCCATATTCGTTCAACCCTGCATCTTCAGGTTTCCACCTGTTTCGGTCTCTTCAAATTCATTGAATGAACTGATCTTCAACTCTGAATACGATGTAAAAATTTCACCTGGAAGAGTTTTCCACCAGTAAAGGTTGAAATTCTTTGAGTAAGGACTAATGGATCTGTCCACAAGACAACAAAGAATACTGGGATGAAATAGTAATTATATAATTGACTAAATAAATAGCTTTGTGTTTAAAACTAGTGTTTTATTTTTACTTAACAAAAAAGGATATTTTGGCCAATCCAATAGACAGATAGACAGATAGATAGATAGTTTAGAATAGATGGAGCAGGTAGAGTGAAGCAGTATTATATGTTAGAAGCCAAATTTTCCTTAAACCATATACTACTGTCTTAAAAATGTCACCATATTGAATAAAATACAATTAGGTGACGAGTGGAATGTCTTTGGTTATAGATCTTCATCAGAACTGACTTAAGATTAAACACCACCACTAACAACAACAACAACAACAACAATAGCAATCACATCAACTATACAAATTCTTCGTAAAAGAATAAGTCGATACAAGTAATTTGTAGTTGAGTAACTTACTGTTTCATAAGTCTTTGGCTGTTTAACTGTTGATGAACGCTTTTCGAAATTTTTTTCACGTTTGTTCACAAGTTTTATCTTCTGAGAAAATGGTTCATCAGTCACTGAACTTCTGAAGAAATTCTATCAAAAAGACAATAAAAAGGAAACAATTTCACATATTAATCTCTGCCTCCATATATCTGACTTCCATGAAATTTTGAGAAACAAGTGTGCTGTAAGTTCTTTTTTAATATTCCCTGCATTGGAAAGCGGCAAGCAACATTAGCACGCCGGACGAAATGCTTAGCTGTATTTCGTCTGTCTTTACATTCTGCGTTCAAGTTCCACCGAGGTCGACTTTGCCTTTCTTCCTTTCGGGCTCAATAAATTAAGTACCAGTTGCGTACTGGAGTCAATCTAATCAACTGGCCCCTTCCTTCAAAATTTCGGGCTTTGTGCCTTGAGTAGAAAAGAATATTCCCTGCATTGAGAATGTCAGCACTAACTCAACTATTGTTTTGTATGTGTATGGTGTTTCTGCGATATTTATTCTCTAAGCAATTTGATATTCTGTACCAACCGGTGCGTATTCTTGCACATTAACTTGGTGAATCATTCAACACCACTTTGGCAAGTAAGTCTTGAGGTAAAATATACTGAAGTATGTTCGGGATTATCTCCAGTACTTTCTCAAACGCTTAAGATAAATTGAGTTCAAAGCCAATATCTTTGCAAGTATTTTGCTAGTCTGTACCTAATGGCTTTCATAGCTCAAGTTGATATGGTTGTTTGACATGCTATAGGTCTTAGAATATACCATCATGATTCCTGCAATTTCTAGCACAGTAAATTACAGGTGTGATATCTTTGAATTTGTTTCAAAAAGAGAGATGAAGACTATGATAGAATAGTGAAAATATATTTACTGAACAAGCAAATACTATTATGTGTATAAAGAAGAAAGGAAAATTATACGTAATATTCTGGGAAAATTACTCAGAATTGGGAATCAAATTTGTAAATATTGTTTAGCAACTAGCAGAAAATGTATCCTTTCTGTTTGCGTTCACTTTTTGAAATTTTAAAATTAAGTGAAAATTTTCAAATTTAATGTGATTTTTCACTCTGAATCTGATGTTGTTATTTGCTTGTTCCAGAAAAAGTTTAGAAATATGTTACAGACGTTTAAAGTACCATATAGTAGTGAGGGTGCATGGCCTAGTGGTTAGTGTGTTGCACTCACGATTGTGAGAACGTGGTTTTAATTCCTGAACCAGGGGTGGGGTTCCGTAACTAATACTGCTGTGGATCTTATTCATTTCATCTGTCTTTGTTGCGGGCGAGAATGTCGAAATTGTTGACTGCCTAACTTACTTTGTAATGTGATCCAAAGCAACAAGGACATAATTTATATTAAATTACTCTTTTCATTTAAAGCTTTGAAAAAGTTATTTCAGGAATTTTTAGAGATTTTATCAGTGGGCGTTATATATTTAAGTGAAAGTAAAAAGGGCTTTTACTCTGCTTCTCTACTTTATATCGACCAACAAGAAATAGCGAAAACAACCTCAGCAGTACCTCAGTTTGCTCAAAGACAAAATACCCGAAAGCAATGAAAGAGATTGATATTGATGCTTATACTCACCGAATATGTTTTCTTGCAATTTGAGATATTAGTACTTGGTACGGTAACTGGAAATATATATAAGATGTTTAACACAGTCTTCAATGATAATGGTGGTAGTGGTAGTGGGGGTGGCAGTGGTTATAATGAGTATGATGGTGAATTGCTGTTGTCTAACTCACTGTTTTTCACAAGGGTTGCCTGTGAGGATCGAAAGGGAGATGAGGAATATCCTGTTTAAGATGGTTTTAAGCTTGTTCAACACCCAGGCAAAGCAAAAAGAATTAAGCGAATGCAAACTCTTTTGTCCTCTCATTAATAAGGCGGAAAAAATTGTCATTAATATTTGTAGGAACCTGATATTTGCCAGTTTGAGAAGCACTAATTTAGTCAGAAGCCAACCCTGACCCTGTAGACGTGTGATTGATGCAATTCACTGGCACCATTCTGCCTTTTATTTAGGCATAGAATCTAGATTATCTATTGCAATTTATTTTTCATTAAGATGAGTAGGGTATTATATGAAAAAGATTTGACTGATAGTATTATAGCAATGTAGAGTGACTGCATTGGGGTTCCTTTCATGATTTGGTGGTGTTCAGGAAGATTATTCTTGGGCAGAGAAAAGGAAGAGAGACCCAATGGTTGCATAGATATTCCTTCTTAGCTTGTATTTTTAGTACGTAGCTATATAGTGAATGGATAGAAATTAATATATTTTAGCCTTTTCTTGCTATCAGCGATTTCTTACTATTTCAATGGCACCTAAAAGCGAATCGGTGACATATGCAATGGTATTTTCACACAGATTCATGACAATAGTTTGTCTCTTTACTCTATACACCTTGACCGTTGTCATGCATTGAATTTCTTTCGTTATGGCAACTGTTAGAACACTTGTTTCCCATAAAAGTTATATTAATCGAATATATATATATTCTTTATTCTTTTACTTGTTTCAGTCATTTGACTGCAGCCATGCTGGAGCACCGCCTTTAGTCGAACAAATCGACCCCAGGAATTGTTCTTTGTAAGCCTAGTCTCTTTTTGCCGAACTGCTAACTGATGGAGACGTAAACACCAACATCGGGTGTCAAGCGATAGTGGGGTGGGGTGACACATACATACATACATATACGATGGGCTTCTTTCAGTTTACGTATGCCAAATCCACTCATAAGGGTAGAAGACACTTGCCCAAGAAGCCACGCAGTGGAACTGAACCCTGAACTATGTGGGTGGTAAGCAAGCTACTTACTACACAGACAGATAGATATTGAGTAATGGAGGAAAGTGAAATGGGAAAAAAATCTTTCCAAAACATATTGCTTTCAGTCACTTTTGAGACTGCCGATCTACAATGAAGCCCAGTCTAATGGATCCCCCACCATCATTCTATACAACTGTAGAATCCCTTCTAATGTCTGCTCGCTAATCAATGCATTAAAAAGAAGGTGCTCATTCTACGAATGCACAAACCTTTCATTAGATAGGAACTACACCCAGTTTGAATGGAAATTTTACGAACATGTCCATTCATTAAAAAACCCCAATAAGCACAAATCTATATCCCTAGCTGAAATGACATGGGGCTTTAGAGCTGAGGAAATCCCATGTGAAATTTCTTGGTTTGGGAACTGCTTCCCCCTATATGAGCGGAAGGGGTAAATACCACATACCCTCAAAATCATAAACACTAGGGATAATGTGGTAAACTAACATAATGACATTTTGATAAGACGTCCGCGTAAATAGAATAGAACTTTGGGAAATTTTCATTAGCTTAGTTGTTTTTGATTTTTTTCTTCTGATTTACCTTCTCTCCTTTTTACCTTTGAACACTGATATTTTACATCCTGACTCCCTCACATATACCCACCCATTGTTTAGTTCATTTCAACAATATTCGTCAGGATCTATTACTTCTAGCCTACCCCAGATGCATAAAAAGTAAAGTGTGTTTGTGTGAGAGAGAGAGCTGATCTGAATCAAAACAATGTTTCAGAAACAAAGGAACGATGCATTAAAGTAGTTCTAGAATATACTATACTTTAAAACAAAGAGGAGATGGTCAAAGTTGGAACGCTTTTGATGATAATGTTGCTTATATCACCAGGTTAAGCTATTTTAGAGATAAACAACAACAAAGGACAGGTGAGGAAATATAATCCTGTACAGATTTGGCAAAAATAAAACTATACGTTGTAACTGTAAGACTTTCAGCTTAATGAGGGATGGTCATATTTTAAAAAAGAATTGTGTGTGATATTTGAAATAGAGGACTTACCAATGTTGAATGTGCCAAAAATATTTGGCTTGACTCCGATACTGGAATGTGCCTTGAGTCGTGACATTTTCGGTTCTGAAGTTATAATAAAAACGAAAGATTATTTTAAGAACTAACAATGCACCTTGGTGTTGCCCTGGTATTATGACCTACAGCCACATTGTATTTGTTCCTTTCTTATGGACAGAATCGGCACACAAGGAGTATCAAGCAAACCACTCTTCTTTATAAACGTTTTTCGGTCATTCTCTGATGAAAACCTTGTACAATGGCAGCTTAGATTAGAAAGAAATCCCAACATTGACCTCAAAATTGTGTGACCCAGCCTCGTTTTAGTGTTAATTTTTGTAGTAAAATAGGGTTGCTGTACAAAAGACTTACTTTATGCTGGTAGCCGAAAGATTGCTCAATCATTTGGTATCTCATGCAGTAATATTGGCAACTCAATAAGATGGCGAACTGGCAAAAATATTAGCATGCTGGGTGAAATGTTTAGCAGTGTTCCGTCTGTCTTTACGTTGTGAGTTCAAATTCCGCTGAGGTTGACTTTGCCTTTCATTCTTTCAGAATCGATAAATTAAGTGCCAGTTGCATACTGGGGTTGTTCTAATCGACTGGCCTCCTCCCCAAAATTTTGGGCCTTATGCCTAAAGTAGAAAAGAATATTGGCAACTCAGAGTAGTCACCTTATTCCTTTCCACATCGGCTTTGATGAGCGTAAGGTTATATAATCAGATTGTTACCTAACACTCCGTTGTTTTCCTAGCGCAAAACCGATTGGTAAGATCAGCCGTGATGGATATATAATACTGTACATTTCGGATAATATATATATATATATATATGTATACTTACATATAAGAGACCAGAGTGTACATATATATATAGAGAGAGAGAGAGAAGGGGGGGGGAGGAGAGAAATATTAAGTATATGATTTAATTTATTAAACAGAGTTCAACAAATTCGTTCATATTTACGTAAATGGAGGAGATTACATGTTAATAATTTTTTTATTCATGTAGCTATACAATTGTTTCATACGGAAAGACAAAACATTCCTATTCAAGAATCCTAGTTGTCGTAAAGTACTCGTCAATAGCTAAAAATTTTTTAAAAAACGTCTTTTTAGTGTTTTTTGTTTTTTTTTAATAGCTACTGACGAGTACTTTCCGACAACTAGGATTCTTAAATAGGAATTTCTTGTTTTTTTTTCTGTATGAAACAATTGTATAGCTACATGAATAAAAAAAAAATTAAATCATATACTTAATATTTCTATATAACTTTTACTCTAATTAAAGGACGAACTCGCATTCAACCCCTTTAAAAAAATATATATATATATATAAACTTATATATATTCTGAAATGTATAGTATTTTAATATCCATCATGGCTGATCTTAGCAATCGGTTTCACATAAAGAATACAATGGAGTAAGATCAGCCCTGATGGATATTTAATACTATACATTTCGGATAATATACCCACTCTACTGACAGATATACGAGTGCCCCCAAAAGTGAGCAGTACTGCCTCCGTGGGGGGGGGGGTGATCCAGAGTGGGCGGCGTTGAATAAAAGTAGGATGATAGGGGGGGGGTGATAGATGTAAAAAAAATATTTAATAGGGCGATCTTACTGTACGAGTCCTAAATATCGGCCTTTTCCGTAAAAAGTGTCTTCGGCGATCTTTACCAAAGATCGGCTTTTTCCGTAAAAAGTGTTGGAGAGAAACAGCGAAACGACGCCATAAAAGCGAAAGACAAACATAGATCGCCTTTAATAGGTTAATTAGGTTTAAGTTTTATTTATGAAATACAGTTGTTTTAAATTTGCTGCAGAAAGTGGTCTCTCTATCTACGAAGCTATCTCTCTCCACACTCACACACTTATGTGTAATTTAACTTACGGATGCGGTGTGTAGAAAGAGCTCCAACATCTATTAAATCCTTCGTGGCGAATCTTTCATCTGTTGGCATAGTTGTTGATTTCTTTGCCGCCTCTTAATAGATATTCATGTAGGTTTATTTTTATATGTAGATATATCGATATTCTATATATATATATAAGTATTCGTAGAGTCATATATACATTTGCGTTCGCAAAATGAGTTTCGAACTAAATGTAGTGATATATAGGTATTATAATTTCAAATAATTCAACATACATACTGCTGTAAGTTAGATATACATATGTCTCAACAGCTCAACATACATTTTGCTGTGATCTTTCTTCAAGTAAGAAAGTAGAAATTACAAAGAGGAACTGCGACGCTTTCCTCCGCACATAAACTAAACCTAACAAGAAATACACATAAATGTGTGTGTGTGTACAGAACTGAGTTGGTGGTTCGCGTCCTTCGGTAACCTATGGTTACTGAAAACAAATCCACGATAAAACCGGAAACGTTTTTAACCTTAAGAAATAAATCTCTAAGTATCATTATGTTGCTTTTATTCCGTCTCTTATCAGTATTAGCTTTCTGTTATTTATGTTGATATGAGGTGAGAAGAGGGTGGATATAGTTTAGCTCTTATCCAACATTCCCATTAATCAAAGAAAGTGCAGCTGTGAGCGATCTCGTTTTTATTCTGACAAAGTGTATCTAGGATTATATTATCGAAAGCAGAGGTTCTCCGACTATCAAATAGTAGTCACCTGAATCCCACCCACACTCACACTGAAAAATATATTATTGAAAATCCCACCTTCCCCATCGCCTTTATGTTTACAAGACAAAAACAGTTTGTGTCCATGTAAATAGTCTTTCTTCACACTGCTGCTGGCCGAGAGAAAACGAGGTACAATTCAAGAAGAGGGGTCCCGGTGCACGCACCCGAGCAAGCTAGTCGTGACTAGTCGATCCTACAACGACGATCTTAGCGCGAATGCGCAAAACATGTACGAGGGTTTTTTTCTAAAGAAAGTAAATAATTTTTTAAAAACAAAGTAAATAATTTTTTTAAAACAAAGTAAATAAATTACACACTAGCTGTTTTTGGTAAAGAATCCATTAAAAAGTCGGTCTTTCAAAATCTACTGTTGTTCAATGGTATCAGTACATGAGGGACATTATAAGTAATTAGTTTTTGCGTAACCCCTACTAAATTGGTGGACTTGGGCAGATCGTAGAAATAGATGAATCTATGATGTGCAAATACAACGGAAGATGGGATAGAGGGGGATAAAAATAGGTTTTTTAGTCTTTGTACCTGACCGTTATTCTGAAACTCTTCCACCACTTATTAAAAAATTTATCAAACCAGGGACGACTATATATTCTGATTGTTGGAGTGCGTCGTACAATGGGATTACTGAAATAACAGTGACTGTTACGATGTTTTAAGAAAAAAAAAAATGATTTACTTTGTTTTAAAAAAAACCCTCATACATGATTTGCGCTAGATAGGCGTTGTAGGATCGACTAGTCACGACTAGCTAGCGCGAGTGCGCGCACCGGGACCACTCTTCTTGAATAGTACCGAAAACGATTTAAAACAATTTTAATTATATAAAACGTGTTAATTTGTCCGCTCCTTTTCAACCTTCAAGCACTCCACTCACCGCCCGGACTCCTTCAATGAGAAATACTGAACTAATGGTTTCGTTCTTCTTGTTGCCAGCCCCAGTTAATCGCTAACATTCCATTCGTTTTCATCATATTTTCCACAGATTTGTGTTCTGCGTTATTGGGAATAAACATTTCCATCCTGTTTAAGATTGAGAAAGATTTAGCTGATCTTTCTGGCAGCTTTGAACGACTATGTAGCATCTCTCTTGCTGACTTATGTACGCGTCGATGCATGTGCGTATGTCTGCATATGTGAGTGTGTACACACGCACACAGCTATTGAGAGAGAGTTGTGCAATAAGTTTTCATAAGCCTGAAAAGTAACAAGCCTTCCTGAATTCTACATTAGGTTTTGTATGTGTGTGTGTGTGGAAAAAAAAGTCAAGGTAGAAAACGCTAAAATAATTTTATAAAAATTTTGATCTGGGATCTGTGCAGAGCTATCCTTTGATGTAGACTGTTTTTTGTTTGGCTTATATATTGCTCTTGACACCCAAAGCAGGTTAGTATATATATCAGGTTCTCTGAAGCACATGTGAAGTTGCTTTTCACTGTGAAACGTTGTCCCTGTTTGAAGGAGAACTCTGATCCCTCAATTAAATTGATGCATATCCCACAGTTGGGTCTTCCGCATTTTTTTACTAAAAGCTTCTGTGTTGTTGTTGAGCGTATTCGGGCTTGTGTTAGGAGACTTTTCATAGATTTAGGTTGTCTCTTGCTTTTTATGGTGGTGTGTGTTTGGAGGATTAAGTCCATTCTGTGGTCCTTTTTTTAGCAGGGTAATGTTTTGAAGGATTGTGTCGAAGGCTTCATTATTAAGAGGGTTGTGTGTGGAGATGTATGGTAGGGCTTTTGATTGTAAATCCTTCTTTAATTTGGGATGTCTGAGTTCCTGGATGTTGAGTTGAAGGCCATAAAACAATGGCTCAAATAACATCCATCCAACCTACACAAGCATGGAAAAATGGACGTAAAGCAAACAAACTTGCATGAGATATGATGAACAGAGAACTTAATGTGCCAAATCCTTTCAATTTTATTACCCTATGACAATCAGATGGTATATTAGCTGAGCGCCATCTCTAATACTAGCAGCTTTTTTTATAGAGTGAAGCTCTGTAAACTTCCAGTTGATGTTAATGTTTACATGTGATCAATCGTATGTTGTGTAGTTATTGTAAATTTAATGAGTAAAACATGTTTTGATATTTCCATCTTAGTATCTAAATTATCTGGTTGTTGGGCATACTAGTTGATATAGCTTTATTTATTTATTTTTTTGGAAGGTAAGCTATGTTCAAGGACAGACCATCTGATATTGAAGGTAGCACATGAAAGCACGTTTTTTCTTCATCTACCACACATAAAAGACGAATCTTTTGCTTCTATCTATTGTTGTGAGTTTGTTCTAAAGTTACCTCTGTTCATACAAATTGTAGTTTTTTTTTCAAACTCTTGCTTATTTAGACATCATTTTTGAGTAGGATATGTTAACCATTGGTTATGGAAGGGAAATAATTTTTTATATCTATTTTTACATCAACTTAAAACTAACCATTCTAAGATTATTCATCACAATATTAGCAATGTCTTTTTCTTTTCTCCCACCCCACCTCACTGTAACTAACTTTGAAATAACTTCAACTAAATAATTTGTGGTACTTATGACTGGTTAGGAAAGAGTTTATTAATTAGTGCTAAGAAATTTCAACTTTTTATTTTACTACTTTAGCTGAAAAGCGGGTTGAATGAGATCGTTACATTTTACTTGAAGCTTTGCACCATCTTTCTTCCCAGTTCATTCTTTGGTGTTTCTCAATCACCTGATTCATGATCTTCATGCTCCCCTTTGACAACAAGGGTATCTAGAATGTAAAGGGATATAACTAACTAGCACAAGCCACTTCTACAACGTGATATGTCGTGTTTAGTTGTCTCTTTACTAGTGACCTACTACTCTCAAAAGAAGGTTAAACAAATACATTTGCTTTTCCTTCTTTGAGAGTCAATAAAGTTAGTTAACGGACACAAAGTAATCGATTCTATACCCACCACCCATAATGTGCAATCTTGTGACACCAAGTATTCACAGCAACAAAGGAAATCAGTCATGATATTTTTCCTCTTCTCTCTCTCTCTCTTCTATTTTTTTCTTTGAGTGGTTTCTTATAGTTTATAGCTAAATGTGCTTTGGGTACATTTTATTATGCAACTAACATTAGAGAGAATGTTTGTGAAAAAACTGGAGAGTCTTCTTCACCTTGTATCAGTGATTTAATTTCTTTGCAAGACAAACTACATTTGCACCGGCACTTGTAAAGTTTCTTCCATTTGTTCCTACTTCTTTTCTTTGAAATAAAAGTTTGACAATCATGGCCAGAATATCTTTAATCATAGACTTGCTGAATCAAGACTAAACTGAAGCTAAACTACAACACCAAAAAAGATATCATTAGGTAATTAAGTTTTAGATATACATATAGTCTGAATTAGAAAAAAACCAAGGTAGTCATAGATGGAACATCATAGAAATGCTGGGTCGGGGTCAACCAAGTACTAAACAACAACAAAAAAAAATATTTAAATGGAATCCTCAATGTTTCCATTCTTTAACTTATTGATAACCTCACACAACATTTGGTTACACAGAGCAGCATATGGGTTCAACACAATTAGCATCTGTTGCGCAAATGCACTTCCTCTGCTTGCAGCACTCTTAAAATCTTCAAGAGCTCCTTTGTCATCACCTAGAAAAAGCAAAAAACAGATAAAGATGGTGGTGGTGGGGATGAGAATAATAATAATAATCATAATAATAATAATGATGATGTATGTGGAACAAAATCCTGGGCTTGGTTAAAAAAAGGGGCAATTAAAAAAAGAAAGAGAGAGCCTAATAGTAGTAGCCTAAGATCAAGCGATCAAAACCAACAACTCGAGAAAAAATATAAATGGAGAGAATGTATCAGAAAAGTGTAGAGCCTGCAGAAGCTGGAACGAGACAGTGGCACACAGAGTGACAGAATGCCCCAAGTTGGCACAAGAAGAATATAAGAAATGGAGGCACAACCAGGTTGTAAATGTTTTACACTGGAAACTGTGCCAGAAATGGGAATTTGAAGCCAAAAATACATAGTACAATCATCAAGTCAAAAGAGGATTAGAATCAGAGAAATGTAAGACTTTGTGGGACTTTCCTATTCAAATGAACAAAAAGTCAGAAAATAATACACTGGACATAACGATTATAGAGACAGAAAATGGAATATACAAGAAACTTTATTGCTCACAATATATATATCATCACCGTCACACACAAACACACGCAAATAGGTATAGATAAATTGCATGGTGTTGATAGATTGGTAAGATTCATTGCAACAATACACCTGAGTGTATTCATATGTATGCGAAGAACTTACCTTTGTAACGTCGAAGTATTGCACGTTGAACAACAGCTTTACAGACAGCACTGTTACCAGTATTCAGCTCAATGGCTTTATCTAAATCCTCTAAAGCCCCTAAAAGATAAAGACAGAGTGCGTATCTTAATGCTACCATATACAATGCAGGGAGCAATAAAAAAAAAGGAGGTGTGTGTGTGTGTGTGTGAACATGTGCATGCATGAGCATAAATGCATGTATGTGTGTATCTGTGTATAATAATTTACACACTAATGGCAATTTCCTATATTTCATCTGTCACAAGGCTTATTCAGGACTAAACAACTAAATTCATGTTTACCTTGTATATCACCCTTCAGTCGAAGTGCTTGAGCTCGATTATTGTAACCAGAAGAAAATTGAGGAGCAAGTTGTATAGCCTGAGTAAACATGTGAATTGAAGAATCTATGTTCCCATTTTCAGCTTCCTGAACTCCTCGAACTTCCCAAGACTTAGCTTCTTGCTCAACAGCAGTCAATATTTTAGGTTCTGAAAAAAATAAAGGATTTATCAATATACCACTGTTTTCCTGGTTATTATTATTGTAATTATTCCATGACTGTAGAAACATGAACACATACAATTAGCTGAATTTATTGCATCTTATAACTCCGAGAGTTGGATGATATTAACTGACTTTAGGTTAGATTATTTTTTATTTTGTTTCACACCAATTCAACCACAAGTTTTTGTGATAAATAAAAGATATATGTTGGAGGAATTTAGGTTTAGTAGCTAAGTGATAGGGCCTTTGAATGACAAAAGAGACCCCTGTAGCTGAAGGAAATAAAATAAGGAAATATCAGATATTTTTAGTATCACTGCAGTTTCATCTGGGTGGGGATGCATTTGCTAAAGGTACCAAATAGCTAGATAGTAGTGGTGTTAGCTGTTATATTAGGGTTATGAAGGAGTTTCATGTTGATGGCATCATATATATCTCTTGCTATGAAGCACATTCATTTGAGATCAAAGAAGCATGTGTTATTGAAAGATGCATTCCAGAAGTTTGGGACCTTTGTTAATGTCAAAGTACAAAATATCCTTCAAATTAAGATTCACTGACTCCAATGCATTTGTTGTAACTCTAACCCTAACCACTTCATGAAGACCCCCCCTATGGAAGTCTTCCAAAGTGAAGGTGTCCAGGCCCCTTGTTACAGCCTCCTTCATCTTCTCAATTCTTCGAAACCACTACCCCAGAGGTTCTCCTTCAGCTTGGGGGAACAGTCAAAAGCAGAGAGCAAGGTCTTGACTGTAGGGATGGTGAGAGACAGTGTTGATGCTCATCTCTGTCAAGTAGTCGGTTGTCAGGATAGAATTGTGGACTGGCATTTGTCCTTGGGCAGGTGCTCTGGCCTTTTGCGACAAAATCTCTTCCTTAACACACTAAAAGCATATGGAGATGATGCCCTAGCTGTCGAAAAAACAGGATCATCATGAACTTCCTGGTAGACTTGCTTTACCTGCCCTCTTGTGCCAGCAAAAAAACAGATGCTCATATGAGCAGTCTGGACCATTTCATAAGTTTCTGTGGTGTCTTTCTCCAGTTTAACACAAAACTTTATTACATAGTGAGCTTCCAAATTGTCTTCATGTACTGATTGCATTTTGAAAAATAGTTAGCTGTAACAAGCAGTGTTTAGTAAGATGCTTTCAAAGTGTTGTTACAGCTATCTCCCTTAATCTGGAATAACAAAAGTTGGTGGCAGGTCAGCTTATTAGACGTATAGGAATGATGTGCTAAAATTACAATAATTTAGGACAGTTATAACTGCCTCTCCTAAAAAAAGTTTCAAAATTTCTGCAATGCACTTTGTACATATTAACAACAGGTGAATACTGATTGAGCAGACCTATGAGTAAAAGCACTCCAACCATGACCATCCTGTCTCATTTTTTTCCTGCAAAAATAGTGCATCTCATAGTGTATTATCTAATATCTCCATTTTTAATAGTGACTGTGGAACTAAAAAAACATAAAAGATAAAATAAAATGTTTGATTTTATTTTCAGATAATGTCTCACATGAACTGCTGGTTTATCATAGGTTTTGTAAATAAAACACAAACAGCTGTGACTTTACATAATCTCCACTGATAACAAAAAAAACTTTCATGCCTTATAGATTTCATTTAAAAGTAAATTCATTAGAATTGCATTATAATCAATTATGTTTATACATATGTATGTTCTTATTTCGTTTTATTTCTAGATTTCTTATCAATGAAGGACAAACCAGTTTCTAACCTAGATCCAAGGCTCTTTCACTGGAATTTTTAACATCAACAGGGTATTTGTGCATCATTGTGTATAATAAGTGCAATATTTGGGGTCAGTGCATGTGCAAATTTGTATGCTTTGTTTTATGTTGCATATTTAAATATATGCATATGTATTTAAATGCTTAACTTTTGGAAAGTTTTACCTGCTTTGACAATTCCATTGATGCCTTGTATCTGTAATATTTTAATAAGCTTTCTCCTTTCAGAATCCTAATTTCTCAAGATTGGTATTGAGGCAGTTTGTTACATATTCTAGTGCTCCAGTAATTATGGGGAAAAATCTGAACTTGTAATCCAGGTAGAGTAGCTATAAATAGCTCGGCATAGGTCTTTTTAACTTTGTCACTGATCTTTAGTTTCACACTGGACAACTGATTTTTACTAATGTACTTAGTTTCTCTTCTCTGTCTGCAATCACCATGTCTGGTTTATTCTGTTTGCATTTTCTTGAGGTTTTCACAGGGACATCGCACCAGTACTCTTTCATATTACAGGTGGTATGACCTCTACCATACTATAGGTTCTTATCCCTTTGGCTTCATGATTATCCTTCCAACATATCTCATACAGTTTCTTGACTATAACATCATGTCTCATTGTAAGATAATAACATGATGAAATTTTGGGATGTATGCTAATGATGTGGGTGATATCTTTAGTGTTAACTCCACTTTATTAATGGATTCACTTTAACACTTGGTGCTTAAAATATGTTGCAAAAGGGATATGATATAACACTGAAGAGCAGTCTGGATCGATGTTAAGCCTCTGCCTCCTTCTTTTCATTTTAGGGAGAGGTGGTCTACGTCACTATTGATGATGTGAAAATTATTTGTGCCAATCAGTACCTCCTGAGTTTTCACATCAATGGCTTGGGTCTCATCAAGCAACCAATCAAGTACTCCAAATGTTGGTCTGAGCACTGGTACTGCAAACACCCTAACCCTAACACTAGATAGATTAGCAAGGTTTAATAAGGAAGGGGGGAATAAAAGCGGTGGGGGGGATAAGCGAGGAGGGGGTTAAAAAATCTGAAAAAAGGCAAGACTTCCTTTTTGTACCCTACAAAAACACCCCTTTTTAAAAAAATTTATTATTTTTCTACACAAACCCCCGTTTTCGGCTACGAAGAATACGAATCTGCAAAAAAATTGGCAAAAATTATGATATAAAGGTGATTTGACTGCTATTTCTAGCAGGCTAGCCAACTACGCAGAAGCTGCTTTCATTGCTCGTGTGCGTGGTGTATGTATGCTTGAATCTGTATTTGTGTGTTGGTGGTTTGAAAAGACTCTTCTATTCACAATACCAATTGTCATGATTTTAGTAATAAAGAGACACTAATGTAAATAGTTGTAGTAAAAGTTGTATATCATAAGCTACGCGAAAACTAAAAACCTCATCTTAGCGGCTCAAAGAATGGGCTTCCATCATCACTGAATTGATTTCCATCAACATGTATGTATTTACGTGAATATGTATAATAGTAAACAAAAGAAACGCTTTCAGAAAAGTTATTTGGAGGTTACCTTCATTCCAGTTAATTATTTCAATATCTTCGCTAGCGTTGTACGGATTTTCAGGATTGAAAACTCTATTAAGTACTGCTTTGTCATAGTCGCTGATTGCTGCAACTCGGTCGGTTTTCTCTTCATGCATAATGGCTTGCAAGCAAATAAAAAAATTATAAACAAAACCCTTCTGGTAACCACGATAATATACGAATCGAATACGAAGATTTTAAGAATGGGGTAACCGCAAGGAGGAGAGTTGCTGAAGCGATTTTTGATTGGACAAAAGTTATTGCAGGTGCGTCATTTCCAGTTGTTTAACAGCATGTCACCCGCTAATTCAGCTGTTCTTTGATGAAAAGCTTTCCGTCCAGGACTATCTGTTTTTAGGAGAGTATCTAGAATTGTTTTATCTAATATGTGTTCTCCCCCCCCCCTTTTTTTAAGCTGAGGGGAATTTGATCCGATATTTCTAGCAGTTCAGACGAGCATGTAGAGATTTTCTAGTCTTTAGTAATTGTTTAGTGAGGTCAGTGCTGATAAAGCAGGTAGTACCAAGGACGTTCTAGTCATTACAATTCGTCTTCTCTATTATCTGATGTGTCCATCCTATTCGTTTTAAACCTTACGTTAAATGTATTCTAGCCATCACAGATTATTTAATGTGCCCTTATATGTTTTTTAGATATTGGGGGAGAGGTGCAATGTGAATGATAGTTGGCTGTTATATCAAGTACAGACGTTCCTAATCTGGGGATCGCAAATGAAATTGTTTATTTAGTCCCAAAATGACCTATGTGGATGAATATGTGATAGGCATAAGAGATGCAACACCAAATAATCAATAATCAAAGTAAAATGGTATAACTTTAATAAAACTTTTGGAAAATTACGTATTTTATGTCAATATTAAAGACTGCAGCCCTGGGAGAATTGAGTTGCAGAAATGGGTCGCGCCAGTAAATGTTTACGAAAAGCTGAGGTCGTCGCTCGGGATCAAGGAGTTAAGTTCCCCAGGTTGGAGTAAAAGAACGAGGGTCTACCAATGATTATCTCCCTTTACTCATCTTTCAATGGATTCGAACCGAGTAAGTTTTTCTTTTGTATCTTTCATAAACACTGTATTGTAGTAGACACACTCTAATATGCAGACATATATATATATATCGATAATCTTGAACGAAAGCGGCGTCAGTTAGAAGTACACCAACATTAAAAAGGATGTACCAAAATAATTTGGCCGTCGGCGTAATTAATTGATACAAGTTACGATATTTTTATATATTCAAACCGAAAGATCCTCCTCATAAGTGAATACGCACACCTATTTTATATATAATTAGATATATATTTATTTAGAGAGAGAGATTTGGGTTTAAGATGATTGAGTTGTAAATACAAATTAAAAGTGATTTTGTTACACAAGATTAAAGACATTCGTTGATGTTTAGAAAGCAATGTCGAGACTTTTTTTTTTCTTTTGTTAGGCTTTTAATTAATGTAAGAACGTCAGAATTAGGCGAAGTTTTGTCTAATTCTATTTAACTTTCTGTTAGCGAACTTCTGACTTTTGTACATGGTTTTTGGTGTTGGTCCTGGCCGAGAAGACTCCATCCGTGACCATCCCGCTTTTTTTGTATCTAAAATTCTTTTTTCTTTTTTTCTTTTGCATGACGATAGAATGTGATTTGAATGAAATTTGGTTCCAACCGTTTTATAACAGCTTCCAGCGAAATAGACTGTTTCAGTTAATATTTAAATAATAAATTAGATGATTTTAGTAAAGTGATGAACTTGTCTCATTATTAAAATTTGTTTGGGACTTCGGTTCTTCTTTAGAAGTTTACCTCTCCAAGAAAATGACGCTTACTTGTTAAAAAAGTTACGAAAATGGGAAATATGTCTAAAAAAAATTAGGAAGATTAATGTATTTTTAAATATTTTATACAAAAAAAAATAATAATATAAGGAAAACGGACAGTCGCGAATCTAAACAAGAACGTGGGACGATAACTGACTTTCTACCAGTCAGGTATTATTACTGATAAAGGGGCCCTCGACAATATCATCTGCGAATTGTAAGAATTCACAATCTTTTTCTTAAAACTCAGTTTATAACTAATATATACTATTATGTTAAATTTTGTTCCTGAACGGGAAATATCATAAAATGGGCGAAGGTAAAGCGAGTCCATCTAACACTAAACCAGTAAAAAAATATCTGATTAAAAACTATCAAGAATTTGCAAACGATATTGTCAGGTCCCTCGTTATTAATTTGATATATCGTCCCACAGGTCTGTTGAGATTCGCCCGTTTCCCCTTCTTTCTTTTGTAGTATAAAAGATCTAAAAATAGATGAATCTTCCTAATTTTTTTGCATACTTCATTTATTTTGGATATATTTCCCATTTTTCATCATATTTTTTTGGCGTCATTTTCTTGGAGAGGTTCGCTTCTAAAGAAACGCCAAGACTTCTTAGGGGGCATCGTTTCTTATCGTGTGCGACCGATGCATTCAACGTTGAATTGATATTTTTCTTTTTTCTTCGCTCTTGATTGTGTGTGTGTTTTTTTTTTAGATTTTATATTTGTATTTTAATGTATAGAATAAGAGTTAAAATAAGGCTAAATAGATCTTTTATTTTTCACTTGTTTCAGTCATTAGAACGTGGCCCATGACGAGGCACCGTCTCGAAGAATTTTAGTCGAAGCGACCCCCATACTTAGTTTTTCTTTTATTTCTTTCTAAATGAAATTCTGCAGATAGTAAAATGTTTTTAAATCATTCTTCCTCCTCCCCCTGACTCTGTTATCAGTAACTTCTGTAACTTTATGATCAATGATATTCCAGCAAAAACTGTCCTGTCTTTATTATAAAACAGCAGGTTGTAATTTGAGGAAGCTAACACTTGGTCATACAAATCTGCTGAAAATAGCAGCTAAATCTACCACAATTACATTATACTGTCCAGACAGGAGTCATAATGATCAACATAATTCTTTATATAAAATCTGTAGAATTATCATGACTGAATTAAGAGTGCATAACAGCAAAAAACTTTACTTTGATCCAATATGGGAAGGCATTTGCACGAGCACATGGCCTGCCAGATAGATATGGTAGTCAAATTTCCCTCAAATCACATCCTACCATCTTAAATTAGAAAACATAGTTCTGGATATACGAACAAATGTGATACACAATCAGGAGTTGTGGGGTCATTGCATGAAAGCTTCAACTTCTGCTTCCTATCTTTATATTAAAACTAATCATATTTTATTGGTTTCAGTGGTATCAAAAGGGGAACAATGTAGTTATTATGAAATGAGCTTGTTAATCATACAGCCTCACCTACATTCACCAAGTCTAGGACTTTTTTTTTTTTATTATGGTGTTAGCCAAGATGAAGGGACTCTGTTCATTAGTTCTGCAAGTTGTCTGACCGTCGGATTCGTGTGATAGGACAGCTATAAGTTGAGGTCCAGTGTCATACCTATTATATATTTATAAGAATATCTCTGACTGTTCTCAGAGAACTAATGAACAGAGTCCTTTTATCGTGGCTAATACCAAAAACAATTTTTAAAAAAGGTCTTGGACTTATGAATACAGGTGAGGTTGTGTGATTAAGAAGTTCATTTCGTAACTTCATTGTTCGCCTTATGATTCCACTGAAACCAATAACAGAATTATTTAAAATTAAAAAATAAATAAAATCGCTTTTATTTATTTACCTTTTTTTTTTTTTTTTTGTAAACTAATTGTTATATTTTATTTTGTATCATTTCAGATTTTGGATTTTCTCTCAGAAAGTTTCAAAGTTTTTATTGTTTAAATGAACTGCAAACACGGGTCAGCAATTTTTATCATCCAATTATTTGTTAAACAATGAACAGGAAATACCAATATAGTTTACTTACAAGAATATATAAAAGTTTTCCTAATATTACACTTCATGAAGCTGTTACATTCCCTGACATATACATTTTTATTTTTAATACAATCCTTGCAAGTAAACACTAGTTTCTGTTTCATCTATTATTTACACAATGTTTATCCAGTACCAAAAGAATCCAGTGTACTATCAGTACTTGTTAAAGATTTGGGATATTGTACAGTCAAACACCTTAAAGTCTCTCAGTAAAAGACATCTGATACAAATAAGCAAAAAAACTATGCAATCCACTTTTATCAATGAGGATACAGTTGTGAAATATCTGAAATCAAAAGGAATCAGTTTTGAAAAACAATATACAAGTATCATAGTAACATGTCCTAAAGCTTTCAACACCATTAACAAACAGACAAAGTATATTTATATAAATATGATCACAGGTTCGTATATTTCATCATTTATGTGTGTTGTTCAGTTCTATATTTAAGAGATGAGGAATTATTTACATTTGACGGATATTTGTCCTTATCTTGTTTGTTGTTAACACAACGTTTCAGCTGATATACCCTCCAGCCTTCGTCAGGTGTCTTGGGGAAATTTCGAACCTGGGTTCTCATTCCTGACGATGTTACTATTATTATATTATTATTATTATTATTATTATTATTATTATTATTATTATTAATCAGGTCGCTGCCGTGAATCGAACTCGGAATCTTGGGGTTAGTAGCCCGCGCTCTTAACCACTATGCCCACGGGCATATGGCGTAGTGGTTAAGAGCACTGGCTACTAACCCCAAGATTCCGAGTTCGATTCACGGCAGCGACCTGATTAATAATAATAGTAACATCGTTAGGAATGAGAACCCAGGTTCGAAATTTCCCCAAGACACCTGACGAAGGCTGGAGGGTATATCAGCCGAAACGTTGTGTTAACAACAAACAAGATGAGGACAAATATCCGTCAAATGTAAATAATGTAAATGTGTGTTGTTGTTTAATCATAATCCCGCATACATATAGTCAATGACCTTCTAACCCTGACCTGTCTTTTATTTAAATTAGGATTGCATTATCTAATGCAGTGGTTCCTAACCTTTTTCAGCTCAAGGACCATTTTTTACTTGAAACAGTTTCTAGAGACCACTTCTACTTTTACTTTAAGCTGTTCTATTTTCACACTAAAATACTTAATGAAAAGACAAAATAGTCAATTTACACTTTAAAATTTATTTTAGCAAACAAAAGATAAAATTTAAAATTTATTTTAGTGAGACGATTGCGCTGGTATGGACATGTGGCAAGAATGGATGAGGATAGCTGTGTGAAAAAGTGCCACACCCTAGCAGTTGAGGGAACCTGTGGAAGAGGTAGACCCAGGAAGACCTGGGATGAGGTGGTGAAGCATGACCTTCGAACTTTAGGCCTCACCAAGGCAATGACCAGTGACTGGGACCTTTGGAAATATGCAGTACGTGAGAAGACCCGGCAAGGCAAGTGAGAGCATAATCTGTGACCTCTGCCAGAAGTGTAGCCAGCTCACTTATTTGTATCTTTACTTCATTGGACACTAAACACTCTGCTTGCGAAGACCTGTTGAGGCAAATGAATTTGGAATTTGAAATCTGAAATCGAAATCGAACCGAATCTGATGACTAGCACCCATGCCAACCTCTCCTTCATTGGACACTAAACTCTGCTTGCGAAGACCTGTTGGGGCAAGTGAAATCACAATCGTAATTGAACCATGCTTGATGACTGGCACTTGTACCAGTGGAGCACTAACAGCACTGTCCGAGCGTGTTCATTGCCAGAGCAGCTGTCTGGCTTCCGTGCTAGTGGCCCGTAAATAACACCATTTGAGTGTAATCGTTACCAGCATCGCCTTCTAGCACTTGTGTTGGTGGCACATTAGAAAATCACTCGAGCGAAGTCTTTGCCAGTGCCGCTGGCACCATTTTCAGCGTGGCCGTTGCTAGTACTGCCTGACTGGTCTTCGTGCCGGTGGCACATAAAAGCACCAACTACACTCTCGGAGTGGTTGGCGTTAGGAAGGGCATCCAGCTGTAGAAACTCTGCCAGATCAGATTGGAGCTTGGTGCAGCCTTCTGGCTGGCCAGTCCTCAGTCAAATCGTCCAACCCATGCTAGCATGGAAAGCGGACGTTAAATGATGATAATGATGATGAAAGATAAACACAAGACATCAAAATCATTTTTCATAAAGTCATTCATTTTTAGTCCATTCAGCTATAGACTAGCTTTTGATATTGGTGTTTCTGACACAAGGTATCATAATCAATTTTAATGAACTCATTTAGTCTTAGTCTGATTGTTTCTCTGCTGTTGATATCTAATTCATTTCTTTTTCTACTTAAAATATCTACAACAGCTGAAAATGCAGATTCCACCACCCATGTGGTAGGGAAAAGGAATGATGCTTGCTTCTACATGTCGAAAAATATTTGGGTGTGATTCCTTTATCGATATGTAGGCAAAGACACCTTCTTTTTCAACTCTTCTTCTCAGTTTCATATTCTCTTTCAAATCCAACAGCATTTCAGCCAACTCAAAATTTTCATCTCCTGGCTCATAATTTTCTAGATCTACAAACCAGAGTGGATAATCCATCTTTAATAAATCATTGCATCTTCTCTCAAAGTCTACATGAAGACCTTCAAGATGGACAATGCATGCAGCAATGCATTCTGATGTAGGAACAGTGGTGTTAAAACAGGGGACCAAATCTGATTTTCTACCTTGCAGCTCTAAGTTAAGCAGATTCACTGTTTTAAAAATATCACTCAAGTAGAATATTTTTGATTTAAACTCAGAAAGTCTTTCCAAAATTTTCTTAGTTGTATCAGCTTGCTTCTTGGAGTTGTAATGAGTCATCTGACTCTTGAACATGAGAAAGTTGATTAATGGTTCCCACCAATTCACTAGTCTTTCAAGGCTCAGGCCTTTTGACAACCATCTTCTGTGTGAAACAATAGGGTTTTAAAATCTTCATCTTCACAGAATTGCATAAAGAATCTATTAGTCACTGAGTTTGATTTGACAAAGTTAATTGCATGTATGGCAGTGTTGAGTGCTTCTTCTATGTGTCCTCCAATATTCTTAGCAACCAAATGCTGTCTGTGGATAATGCAATGTGTATAAAAGATGTGAGGAGCAACTGATTCCATTCTAGAAACAAAGCCTTTCACTTTCCCAGTCATGGCTGCAGCTCCATCTGATGCAATGTTGATCCAATTAGTTGATCCAATTAGTTGATCCAATTAGTTGATCCAATTAGTTGATCCAATTAGTCAATGGAATATTTCTATCATTAAAATACTGCATTACTTCATTGAATATATCTTCTCCATTAATAGTTTCTGAAAAACTTTTAATGAATAACATTTCTTCCCTTATATCATCTTCATGGATGAATCTGACATATGAATCGGAAGGATAGCTTGGTTATGAATTTTGCTATCATCAACCTGGATAGAAAAAATTGTCTTTTGGAGAATTTCCACAACCTTCTTCTCAACAAAATTAGACATTTCATCCTGTATTCTTGTAATTGTGTTATTTCTTAGAGTAGATGCAGCGTCTTTTCCCAGAACCCCATCTGCACACTGCTATCATAGCAGGCTTGACAAGCTTCTCATCATAAATCTGAGGTGCTGCAACCTTGGCAATAATTTCAGGGACCAAATAACATGATTTGAGTGTCTTTGCTTTTTTCAGTATTTATCTCAGGTAGTTTGATTGACTGTATTTTCTTTTGATTCTCAAAATATTCCCCACCTTTACCAACAGATGATGGAGGCCTTAATTTCTGGTGCTGTTCCAGCTGAACTTTCTTCATGGAATGATTTCTCATGGAATGGCATCACATTCAAGACACACAGGTTTTCAGTCTGCAGATACAAAACCAAACATGATAAAATCTTCTTTGTAGTTCCTCAGTTTTGCATTTTTAGCAGTTGGTTCAGACATTATTACACCTGATCTTAAAGAAAATAAAAATAATAAATATTTTATTTCAATAAATTAAAAGTATCAAATTTATTATTAAGCAATATTGTGTAGTGATCTATCAAAAATATCAAATTCATTATGAAACTGTTGTGATTGTAAAATTTAAATTCTGTAATTCTTGATTGTAATATATTATTGATTATATATTATACATTATTGATTCTTATGGAATAATTATTGAATTTTGTTTTTTTTATTATTATTATTGTCTTCATATAAATTATTATTAACTAATAGTGTCTTTATTATCAAACAATATTGTGTAGATTTGAAATGGTTTCAATTATTTTTCGGCTACGAATTCTCTGGGGACCACCGGTGGGTCCCAGGGACCATGTTGGGAATCATTGATCTAATGTATTCTGGGGTGTGATTTGACTGCTGTATAAATTGCAGACAGTAACCTCAGTAATTACTTCAGGTTAGGACAGCTCTGCTTATCACAAGTTCCTCACTCAGCTGACTCTGGTTGACTACTCAGAAGGAACTCTTGTCCAGGTCACAGATCACTTCTCAACTTTGAAATTTCATGTTAGTATCTAGAGAGGTATGTTGTGCCTTCTGGAGGGAAGGTGCTCCTTTAGCCCTTACAGAAACTCATTTAGTGTTAGTGTGATGATAAAAATGCTGGTTTTTCAGTGATCTTACTCTAAAGCTCTCAGGCCTCTTTACTCTTCATGAGACCAACATGAGCTCTAATATTTCCAATTGGGATATCAGAGTTAACTAATAGTGTCTTTATTATCTTTAGGAGGAAGGACAAATAAACAAAGAAGTGGGAGATACACTGTCAATTGGATTAATGATGAATCTATAATTACAATAGTTTATGTACAGACTAGAAATTAGTATTAGTAGCCATATAGATCACTGAATAACCACTAATGCTAACTGAAGAATGACCTGGCAATTTTGGTCATTATAGGCACAGGTACTAATTTACCTATGATATTGGGAATATCTACTTGCTACTGATTACAGAATCAGATAATGTTTATCTGATTGACAAACAATATTTTTTTTTTAATGTCATGTATTCATTGCAAATATACAACTGAGAGAGTTATTCTAAAGTAATAAATATTTTAATTAGTATTCATTCTGCATGAATTTTGTTGTACCTGTGTAACAGCTGATATTCCCCTGAGCAGTAAAACATATATCCCCAGCATTTCTTGATGAGTAACACTTTAGTGTCTAAATAAACAACAGTCTGGTCAGCTGGAATGCCATTGATCATAAGTCTTTGGATCAGAGCTGACCTGGGGCTGAACAACAAATTTTTTCTCACATTCCCTTTTTTTTGTCTGTATGATTCCTAAAGAATTGTCCGTATTTTATTTCTAGGCCAGTTCACCTGCCAACATTGTAGAAAATCTGGTTTGTGGGAGCAGCTTCAAGAAAATCTAAACAACATATTTAACAAGAAAAAAAGGTATGGTGATCATGTGATCAAATCAGTTCTGATCAAATAGATCTATAACCAAAGATGTTCCAGTCCTTTCCAACATATACTGAGCAGGGCCATTTACCTGACAGAAATAGTCTTATCCACTTTCTTGTTAACAATAATTTTAGTCTTTGCCAAGTTAACTTTAAGGCCATTTGATTCCAGGTTTTGCTTCGAAACCTGGAACTTCTCCAATTCTGCAATAAGAGCAAGATCATCAGCATATAGCATTTCCCATGGGCATCCAGTTTTGAATTCCTCTGTTATGGCCTGGAGAATTATGATGAACAAGAATGGACTAAGAACTGATCCCTGGTTAACTCCAACTTGTACACTAAATTCATCATTGTGTTCAAGGTTGACTCTCACCTTACTGACAGCATCGCTGTACATGGCTTGTATGGCTCTAACAAACCACTCCTCTACTCCTAGCTTCCTTAGAGACCACCAGATAAGAGAGCAGGGATCCCTGTCGAAGGCTTTCTCTAAGTCAACAGAGGTTAAGTACAAGGGTTTATGTTTGACCAAATACTTTTCTTGTAACTGTCTCACTCGGAAGATGGTATCTGTAGTACTTCTCCCTGGAAAAAAACCAAACTGCATCTCATCTAGTTTAATTCTATACCTAATCAGTTGCGATATAACTCTCATGTGTGTGTGTATTTATGTGTATACAACGAAAGAATTTGATGTTTGGAATATAGCTTATTTCAAAATTATTATTTAAAATTACGATAAAAGATTTCAATTTAAGTTATGTCTATTAAAATAAGCATTTGTGTATAATGAAAGCAAATACTTTATGAAAACTAAATGTGTGAAATAATTCTTGGTTTAATTTTGTAGTTCATTTATATGAAATGATTTTTGGATTTCATTTTGCAGTGAATTTTCAACATGTCTGAAAGCTATCCCGGAGTTTAAAATATCATCTGATGTTCTTAGATTTTACAATAAAGCAATACCTTTAAAGAAAGTAGATTCTGAAATTATTAATTCATGGAAGCAAAGCTTGAATTGTTCTGTAAGTTGACAACTCCATCAAACTTCCTTAACCCTTTAGCATTCAGATTACTGTGTTGACCGTGATGCTTATATAGTCACATTGTTTTAATTTCATCATGCATTATCTCATAGCTTTGAGATTTCAATGATGTGATTTTTTTTATTTCTTAAAAGGATTTTGTAGAGTAGGATTGAAAGGTCTGATCTGACCAATTTGGGCATAAAACAGGTTGAATATTTGAGCCTGATATGACTGGATTAAATTCTAAAGGGTTAAACTTTCATAAAGAGGTCACAAGACTGTTATGTTAGGTGTTGTTTAATCCTAGGGTAATTCTGACTGAAGAAGCTTAAAATCAAAGATATTTCCAGTCTCTTCTTAGACTTAGTGTATTCAAGACTGCATTATCCAATGTGTCCTTCTTGTTGTTTAACCTTAGATCAGCCCTGATCAAAGAGTTGAGATCAAAGATGCTCCAGGCATGATCATCCTGTCTTTATATCTAGAACTACTTTGTCTAGTGTCCATCCCCTTTCTTTTTTTTCTTTTTTTATTTTAAAGCCAATAAGGTGAAGTTTGTAATTGATTTAGGTAAATTATATACTTTTACATGTTTTCTAATCACCAGCTCTTACAGACAGCAACATTATCAAAATTTGGAGTTTGCTATGATGAGGCAAGAAATGCTTTGATATTTCCATCTTATAATGAAAACTTTGAGATAAGCCAACTTAAGTTGCTTAGTTTTGTCACAGACAAAGATGGGCTCACAGAGGACCTAAATGAATCCTTAATTCCAAGGTAAAATATTAATTTCTTTTCATAAAAAGTTGTTTCTTTTTCTTCGTATAAAGCAAAAAAACATGTCTTTTTCAACTGGTTCTGCTTTTTGAGGCAAGAAACTCTGCTAAAGGCACACAATAAATAGATGGTGATGGCCACTGCCACCACCCAAGCAATAAATGAAGCACACCACCACCTCTCTTGTTTTCTCTCTCTCTCTTTACACACACACACACACACACACACACACAAGGCTGTGTGGTTAAGAAGTTCACTTTGCAACCATATGATTTTGAGTTCAGTCCCACAGCACTGCAACTTGAGCAAGTATATTGTTATAACCTTAGGCCTTATGAGTGGATTTAGTAGATGGAAACTGAGAGAAGCCTATGTATGTGTGTGTGCTTATTTGTGTATATCCTTGTCTTGATATCAAGTAATGGTTGTAAAATGAGTATCACTGTCATGCAGTGTTGTTTGTTTTAAGTTTTCCATGAAATTATGTTATTTCATTGTAAGAAATATTATATCATACCATTTAATGATCCTCTGAAAAACTACCTTCATCGTCATCATTTAAAATCTGTTTTCCATGCTAGCATGAGTTGGTGGTTTGACAGGAGCACAGGAGCTGTCTAGGCAGAAGACTGCACTAGGCTTCACCGTCTGTAATGGTATGATTTTTGGAGCTGGATGCCCTTCCTAACATTAACCACTTTACAGTGTGGACTGGGTGTTTTTTAAGTGGCTGCAGCACTGGTGAGGTCTGTTTTGGCATACTTTTTACGGCTGGATACTCTTTCAAACACCAATCACTTTACAGTGTAGACGGGATGTTTTTTTTTATGTGGCACCAGCACTAACAGGCTCACCAAGTAGCTTGCACATCAAAGATCTTTGTGTGTGTGTGTGTGAGGGGGGACATGGCCTTATGCCAGATGATGAGAAGTTAGAGTGTGACAGAAGGAAAGAAACAAGTATCTTGCTGGAGAGAAGATACATGGTTACCCAGTCAGAGAGAGAGAGAGAGAGACAGAGAGTGAGTGAGTAATCAAGAATGAGAGAGAGTGCGGGAGAGAGATGGTGATGAAGTGCCAGGACGTGCCCTCAAGCTACAGAGATCAGAATATAAATGGGATGGTAGAGTAGGGCAAGAGATAGATAGTGGCAAAGTGCCAGAGCATACTCTCTAGGTACAAGAATCAGAATATAAATGGGATAGTTAAGTATTACCAAAGGCACAATGAATTGTGGGTGGGGAATACAGTGACTGGTAAAACCTGGGTATATAGAAAAGGTGTGGGGGGGGGGGGCATTAGGATAGCAATGAGACAGTGATCAGGGTAGTGAGAACAAGATTCGTGAGTGAGAGATAAACACAAGTGCATGAAATGTGAGGAAGAGGAAATGTAAATTGGTTTGTTGGAAAATTTTTATGTGGAACACACAACTCCGTTTTGCTGAAGTGAGCAGGTCTTCTCAAGAACCTCATATCACCAGACATCTTGGTCCATTGTCATCTCCTCCATGAGATCCCAATGTCCTGAGATCAGTACTTACTACTTCATCCCATGTCTTCCTCTTCTGCAGGTTCCACCTATTTTTAGCGATTGGCACTTCTTCACACAGCTGTCTTCACATGTCCAAACCAACATAGTCTTCTCTCTTGCATGCTGCATCTGGTTCCTCTTATGCCCAACTTTTCTCTCTGCAAACTTACATTTCGTTGTACATGCACACTGATGTTACGCATCCAACAGAGCATACTAGCTTCATTCCTCTCTAGTCTAGTTTGAGTTAGCAACCTTCTATGGGATACCATTAGCTGTCATCTTTTTGCTGAACTTGCTGCCCGCTCTATGTGATATTATGCAACAACTCTACCACACGGTTAAACGCACGTGATTAAGCTAATCCAGTGGTTCCCAAATCTGTGTTGCAGAACTTGTATTTTGAATAAAACCTCAGTGATCTAGATATAAAATAAAACAAAAATTGTTTTTGAGAAAGAATTTCTTCATAAAAATTAGATTTAGTATTTTGAAAATGGTGAATATAATTTTGTATGAAGTGAAATTTTTGTATTAAATGCTGTTAAGATACATTGGAGTTGCAGAATCCTTTCAGAGAACTCATGTTGAACCAGTCTATTTTTTAAAATGCCATTCAAATTTTACTTATTTTTTTGTTACATTTTCTTATTTATTTCACTATCTTTTTGCATTTCGCTTTAAATTTTTTTGTAGCCAACTTTTAAAATCTATTGTTTAATCCAAACTCAGTTCTGTGTAATCAGATCTGTGATAAAAGGTGTTCCTACTGTGATCATCCTGTCTTTTTTTGACATTGGATATGAGAACTATATTATCTGATATGTTTTTTCTTTTCATTTGGCAAGAGGAGTTGGCTGCTATTTCTAACTTATCAGTGTTCTAGTCATCAGTAAAATACAATAACAGTCAGATGTAATTGGTTCTACCTTGCTTCTCAAACGAGTGTCTTATTATCTATGTTACAATAACTTTTATTTTGAAGGTGCTGGATGGCAGAATCAGTAGCACCAGATGGAATGGTTTTTAGTTAAAGTTCATGTGAATTCCAATTTGCAGAAACCCACTGGTGTTGACTTCACCTTTCATCCATCTTGGGTTGGCAAAATAAATTTGTGTAGATACCAGGATGAATTTGGTATATACATAGTATATAAACTTTACTTCCCATTCAAGTTACTTTGTGCCAACATTACAAATTCATCTGTGCTATAATGGAGAAAGCTGCTTACTAATTAGTTATGTAACAATTACTAAAAGTACTAAAAGAAAGCAATTATTAGTGGTTGACCGTCTGGAAATATTTTTATAAATTCATGTTCTAAGAAATTTCCTATAATTTTGATTTCTCAAGTTTATTGAATTTTTTAAACTCCAATTTCTTGCATATTTAAATATTCACTGAGTCCAGTTCATCACAAATTTAAATATTCATTGCATTCACTGCAGCATATTCCATTTTCATTTGCAAAGTCTCTCACTTCCTCTTTTAAGTTTTAATTCGCTATTAATGTATACATAATGTAAAAACATTATTTATTGAATGAATTTTTTTTTAAATACCTGTATAATTTTTGAACATGAGATAGCTGTGAGAAGAGCCTTGAAGGTTGGGTAATTACTATTAGATGTAATTACTATGAGGGATGATGAATTAAAGGGTAGCCTTCATGCACAAAAAGGTTCCCCATCCCTGGTCTAGTTTAATAGGCCTATTAGGAACATGTACCTGTAAGCCAGAGAACATGTGTCTTTTGAAGTCAGGTTAACAGGAGCTGTGTGATTCACCTATTGAGCTCGACCTCTAATAAAAAAGCACAGGTGACTCTCCTTCCGAGCAGAGTAATTTATTTCAATATTAGGGGTGTTTTTCTTCATGTTTACCTGCTCCATGTAAAACTTCCAATACCAGTAAGTACTAAGGGTGATGTAATTAATCCTATCCAAAATTTGAGGCCTATTGCCTATGTAATATGAATAAGTCTTTATTGTATCATTATTATTTTTATTAATGTTGTTAGCATCATCATTGTCATCATTCTATCATTCTAAATGTACTTCTTACATTTATTTTACCTTCTTGTGTGAAGAACCACAATCTCTGGTTTGTTTGGTTTGAGTACGTCAAAAGAAAGACATAATACAGAGGTCATATTAACTTCTTCTGAAATGGAGGCAATGGCTGTTTATCAAATAACTCAGATACCTTCACTGGCTCTCCCCAAAAGAGGAATGGTCCTTCCTGTTGAGGTTTGCTATTTGTTTTCACTTTCATACTAATTACTTTCAACCACTATAGAAATAACAATTAACTACAAGTGCCAACTAAATGGTTCAACCGACTACAAATAATAGCCAAATCTCTTTCATATCCCATCATAGCATTTTGAAAATGTAGGCACACATAGCATAATGTTGACCTAAGCACAATGTCTGAATAAAAGTCACCTGAGGCTAAACAGTAGACTGACCAGCATTTTTCTTTGTAGCTTTAAATCCCTTTTTATTCTATTATTCTATCCCTATTACATTTAGTTTCATTAATCATCTCTCTTTTATTTGTTAATCCTGCTGCACTACTTTCAGCAAATGGGTTTTTCTTTTTTTTTTTGACTTCAACAAAAGTTTGTGAGTGAGATTTTGTACATGGAAACTGTATAAGTCCGTGTCTGATGAATGAATATCAAGATAATAAAGCACAAAATCGTGACATCCATTTCTTGCAAACATTCTTCCTCAGACAAGAGAAGAAGAATGAGGTATATTTACCAGTATGGGAAGTAAGCAATAAGTGCATGTAAAAATATATCTTGACTCCAGAATTACCGAAATAAGTGATACCTTCAACAACAAACATTGTTTTTTGTTTTTTTGTTTTTTTTTCCTGCCAGGGACTTATGTTTTAAACATTAGAAATTCCATCTTCAGAAAAGTTTTCAAAATAAGAAAAAATTGATTTTTTTAATAATTTACAGAGAGTTTCAAGTTTTATATGTATCATTTCATTATCATATAATAAAGTATATTCTGGATTTAATTAATCATCTTCTTCATCTTTTAACATCCATCTTTCATGTTGGCATGAAGTTGGACTGTTTTGAAACATTCACTTACTCATTTTGACAATTCAAGAAAGCCAAATTAGAATTTTACATTCCCCATTAATAACATCTAGGTTTTTTAGGTTTGCTAGTTGCATAGAAACCTCATTATTGGTGGTGGCTTGAGAAAGGCACCCAATAAGTACTTTAAATTGGTTGGCATCAGAAAGTAGAGATTGCACAATACAGTCCTTGGGCCTATGAGATCCTGTCAAACTGTCCAGCCCATGCCAGCAAGAAACATGGATGTTAATGGATAATGATGATGATTACATATATATGAAATAGTTGGTCATCACAGTTTTTGTTCATGATTATTCAGTTGGACTAAACTACCAGTCTTAATGAATTAGTATGCAAGTAACTGAATATGTCACAAACACATGGATCCTTAATGTAATTATTGGATGGAATCAGCATGACACTATCAGACAAGATTGGACTTATCAATTACTGGTACAATCTATTTGACAGACTTCTGTGCAGTTTCCAACTACCCAATTTATTTCACAAGATATGGGTCAACTTGAGATAAAAGAAAATGCTACTCACCCAGGATGTCATGCAATGAGATCAAAACCAGATCCTCATTAGCATTCAACGATACTGCGCTTATGTGTGTGTGTGTGTGTGTGTGTGTGTGTGTGTGTGTACTGTGATGGACTAGGATTCTCATTGATAAGTTATTAGTACATCAGTGCAGCTATGCAGTTTACATGAAATGCAGCATTCAACTCCTGCAGGCAATATTACATTTTCCATGACTGTCTCAGGAAAAAATAAAATAGTGTTTTTATTTCATGAGATATATTCGTGAAATTTGGGTCAATTTTTCATCCTGATGTTCTGTCAGTGTCACTCAGTGAACCTGCCTTTAGCCTTGTTGACAGCCTCCAGGCAACCTTGGAACTGGCCACAGGCCTTCGTCATTATCTCCCATTTTAGGTCCCTGAAGGTCCTGGTAATCCTTGCCCTGAGCTCGTCCTTCGTGTTGCAGCTGGATTTGTTGGGCTCTCATTCTACCACACCATAAAGAAGTCAAGGGAGTTTACAGTTAGGCAAATTGGGAGGCCAAATGTCTGGTGCTGTGTGATCAAAGAAATTCTCCAACAGCCAACTCTTGAGTCTTCCAGCTAATGTGAAAGGACGCAGAGTTTTGCTGCCACATGTACAGCCTCTATGCAGCTATCCAGTCAACACAGGGCTTCACCACCTCACCCAGAACATAGTTATAGTTGTTGGTGTTTAGCCTGTGGCTCTCAGAGAAGAAGTGGGGTAGCGTGGCTTCACATTCACTGCTGATAACACTGAAGACCATGATTGTCACTGGAAATTTCATCTGCATAACTCTGAACATGTCCTTGAGTGAGGCAGCAAGTCACCTGTTGTTCTGGGACTTGATTTTCTGGTCTTGACAGAAATTCTTTTTGTCGTAGAAGAACCACAGCATGTGTGGCTCCATTGGGTGTATAGCTTGTTGATCAGTTTCTTGGTATGTTCTGTAGAGAATTCATAATTAAGTATCTTTTACTGGTTTCAGTCATTTGATTACAGCCATACTGGAGCACTACTATCATGGCTTTTAGTCTAGTATTTTGAGTTCAGTATGGTATCTGGTACATGTTGTATCAACCTGGTAAGGGAATAGATGCAAATCACACCTAGGTGTAAACAGATGTAATAAAGCAAACTTGAATATCACAACTTTTAAAAATTCACTCAATAATTTCAGGTTCCAGATGATGATTCAGTTTTGGAGGGTCAAAACTCTTTTGAACAAGCTGCCATTATGGCCATTTGAATCCTCTGGTCAATTGACATCACAAATTTCACTTGTTAAGCTCAATGTTTGCAGTGGTAATTCTTTTCTGTCCCATTGTCTAACGCCTGGCAGAAACATAAATTTTAATATGTAGATGCATCAAATGATCGTAATTTTCAATAAAATAATAAAATGGCTAGAACACTCATCATGGCGATTGACTGCTTGCTTAAAGGAGCTTTGACTGTACAAAAGTGAATCATTAGACAAAGCATGTACAAATGGATTTTCTGCAACCTAAACATTGAGATGAGGTTTCAAGTGTGTCGCAGCATGTACTATATTCACATGAATTCTAACCATAACATTTCCACTAAAACATTTTGTGGATGGATTATTTGTTTACAATCTGTTTGTTGTCCATTTAAAAAATGAAAGATGATATGGGTTTCTAAACTGTTTCCATTTGCCAAATTTTATGCACAAAGCTTAAGTCATCAACCCAAGGCCAATGATCAAAGATACTTGCCTTTTTTTTTTTTTTTTTTTTTTTCCTTAATTTATAATTTTCGTTGTGGAATAGTCATGATAGCCATTTGAAACACATATTGTTATATTCACTTTATTTTCTGATAAGCCCATGAATAGCCATGTGGTTAAATTTCTTAAGCACATCTTGTTCTAGGTTCTGTCCTACTACAAGGAACATTGGTCAAGTATCTTTTGTTAGAGCTAAATAAGAAAGTGGATGGATATAACAGGAACATTTTTGATAAGACTGTGCTGTAACATAGAGAAACAATGTTAATCAAATCATACTATAGACACAGTGAAAATGCTTGCAACACAGTGCACTTCTAAAAGCACTTTATGAGTGGAAGTTGGAAGGCAGAAACTTTATTTGTGTGTGTGTGTGTGTGTGTGTGTTTGTTTACATCTATTGAAACCAGTGTTGTACCTTTTCATTCCATAACATAGCAGTTCAAAGCATTAGACTGAAATAAATTCTTGGATCAGAATGATGAACTAAATATTTGAATGCAATTCACCAGCATGTCTGCAGTCTAATTATTAAAACTAGTGGAAGAACCAATGAACATCAAGTGTCAAATTTTGTACATCTACAACTTAGACACCTACAATATTTCACTGCATATGTGTGTTCTAAATAATTATCATAACTCTTCCACATTGTAATTGTTTCAATGTCAACACAGAATCTTTATGAGTAGAAAATGGTAGATGGAAATTATATGAAAGCTCATAGGAAGGACTGTCTCTTTTCATGGTTAGGAGACTTGAATTGTTGCCTTTTAACTCGTGAAATCTTTGGTCATTAGTCTTGGAAACTCTCAATAGGATCATGGATATTGCCCATTTCCCTCTGACTTTTCATATATGATTTATGTAACAAGATTGAAATTTCAAAATTAAAAAAATTTTATACTTGTGAAAATTGAGTTAATTTTCATGTTTTATTAGATTCTGCCGTTGCTAGAGAGATTTAAGAAAGTTATCTTATGGCTTGGAACAGATTTGTGTTCTTGGCAAAATGCAAAGCAGTTTGCTAAAAAGTTGAATGAGCATCGCTGTTTTATTATCAGGTAAGGATAAAAGCTATATATTATATTTGAATTTAATTAGATTATTAAGTTTATAAAACATTCAACTTCATCCAGCCAGTGAGGGAACTTCTATGCAGGCACTACAAATAGCAGCCAAATCCCCCTCATCACACTCTACTGAAAGCTGAAATGTTTTAGAACACAGGTCTGCTTTATTTGAGTTGACCTGGGGTTAAACAACAATAGCAACCATTTCATGATCTATTTCTGGAAAATTTTACCAAAATAACTTATTTGTATGATTTGTGCAAGCATGGGTGTAGGTATGATTCTTTTTCCAGTTTTGTTCTTTCTGCATAACATTTTGGGCAAGTCTCTACTATGACCGTTGCTCAACCCAAGTTTTGTGAGAAAAATTAGGTAGACAAAGCTGTAAGGTAATTTATCAAATGGACTGTTCTTGGGTGATATGTTTAATCCATTATCCAGTTTCACACCGACCCTGACCCTTAGGAGAGTCCACTTTGCAAGTATTTAGAGACTGACTCCTATTTGACCTGACCCTACACAACTATAGCATAATAATTGTAATCATTAATAAACCGATGTACTTGGATAATTGAAATAAACTTGATAAACAACTCTCTTTATTCAGACCTTCAGAAGCCCCATCAGCTGTTAAGGTTCTCCAAGATAAAATGAATATGAGTAAAATATTAAACTCCGCTATTCCAGCAAGCCCAGATTCTATTGTTTCTTTCTCTCAACTCCGGAACAATGTCTATTTTGAACTTGCTCAGAATGAGGAAATCACAGGAATTAAGGTTTGTATTAAATGTATTTAATATTCTGTGTATATTGACTTGTCTAACTTGCTTGTCCTTACGTTTACTCATATATATATAGGCTTGTAAGGACTGGAAGAACGGTGGTAGCAGGGAATTGTACCAATGTGCCAGAAGGGAGGCTAGGCGACAGGTTTATTTAGCCAGAGGGGAAGCAGATAAGAAAAGATTTGCCAATGTTCTGCGCCGTGAGGACCAAAAACTCGAGGTATTTTGTGTTGCAAGACAGTGTAGGAGAGAAAATAGTGATGTCGTAGGAGAGAAATGTGTTCGCATGGATGATGGTACACTTGCACTAAATGAGGATGCAAAGAAAGAGGTCTGGAGATGCCACTATGATAGATTGCTTAATAAAGAGAATGAATGGGAGAAAGAGAGCCTGCCGTATGTCGACCCAACAGAGGGACCAGCTATCCGAGTTGATAGTACCAGGGTAGATAAAGCAATTAAGAGTATGAAGACAGGGAAAGCCCCCGGCCCATCAGGAATTACTGCAGAGATGCTCAAAATATCTGGCAGTGTTCGCTCCAACCTAGTCACCCGTATTACGAACCAGGTGTTACACGACAGAGTCATACCCAATGACTGGTGTAGCAGCACCATAGTCAACTGCTACAAAGGTAAAGGTGACGCTTTAGATACAAATAATTACAGAGGCATCAAGCTGTTAGATCAGGTTATGAAAGTTACGGAGAGGGTCATAGCCCAACTAATTAGGGAGCGAATCAATTTAGATGAGATGCAGTTTGGGTTCGTGCCAGGTAAAAGCACTACTGATGCCTTATTTCTAGTAAGACAGCTGCAGGAGAAATACCTAGCCAAGGATAAACCTCTGTACCTGGCTTTCGTTGACATGGAGAAAGCCTTTGACAGGGTCCTCCAATCCCTTATCTGGTGGTCAATGAGGAAATGTGGGATAGAAGAATGGTTAGTGAGAGCTGTGTGAGCCATGTACAGAGATGCTGCCAGTAAGGTGAGGGTTGGAAATGAGTACAGTAATGAATTCCGGGTAGAGGTAGGGGTCCACCAAGGTTCCGTCCTCAGCCCCCTCCTATTTATCATAGTCCTCCAGGCAATCACAGAGGAGTTCAAGACAGGTTGCCCCTGGGAGCTCCTCTATGCTGATGACCTTGCACTAATTGCGGAGTCACTATCAGAACTAGAGGAGAAGTTTCAGGTGTGGAAGCAAGGACTAGAATCAAAGGGCCTTAGAGTCAACCTAGCTAAAACCAAAATCCTAATAAGTAGGAAGGTAGATAAAACACAAACCCCTTCAGGTAGATGGCCCTGCTCAGTATGTAGAAAAGGAGTAGGTAGTAACTCTATAAGATGTACCCGGTGCAAGCTATGGACACATAAGAGGTGCAGCAATATCAAAGGCAGGTTAACTAGGAAGTTAGATTTTGTATGTGGCAGATGTTCAGGTGCAATAAAGACTGTAAACAAACAGGAAATAACTTCTATCTCATTCCAGGGAGAAAAACTAGAGGTAGTCGATAGCTTCCGCTATCTGGGTGACCAAGTTAGTAGTGGGGGTGGGTGCGCTGAAAGTGTAGCTGCTAGAATAAGAATAGCCTGGGCAAAGTTTAGAGAGCTCTTACCTCTGCTGGCGACAAAGGGACTCTCACTCAGAGTAAAAGGCAGACTGTATGACGCATGTGTACGAACAGCCATGCTACATGGCAGTGAAACATGGGCTGTAACTGCTGAGGACATGCGTAAGCTCGCAAGGAATGAAGCCAGTATGCTCCGTTGGATGTGTAATGTCAATGTGAATACCCGTCAGAGTGTAAGTATCTTGAGAGAAAAGCTGAACATTAGAAGCATCAGTTGTGGTGTGCAAGAGAGACGATTGCGCTGGTATGGACATGTGGTGAGAATGGATGAGGATAGCTGCGTGAAAAAGTGCCACACCCTAACAGTTGAGGGAACCCGTGGAAGAGGTAGGCCCAGGAAGACCTGGGCTGAGGTGGTGAGGCAAGGCCTTCGTACATTGGGCCTCACCGAGGCGATGACTACTGACCGAGACCTTTGGAAATGTGCTGTGCGTGAGTAGACCCGGCAAGCCAAGTGAGATCGCTGCCAGTGCCCCTGGACTGGCTCTTGTGCGGGTGGCACATAAAAGACACCATTTCGAGCGTGGCCATTGCCAGTATCGCCTGACTGGCCTTCGTGCAGGTGACACGTAAAAGCACCCACTACACTCTCTGAGTAGTTGGCGTTAGAAAGGGCATCCAGCTGTAGAAACTCTGCCAAATTTAGATTGGAGCCTGGTGTTGCCACCCGGTTTCACCAGTCCTCAGTCAAATCGTCCAACGGACGTTAAACGATGATGATGATGATATATATAATGAAGAAATAAATGGTATAGTTATCCAGTTTATACAGCTCAACCAAGTAGCACTCCAATGGAGCTTCAGGAATATGAAATTAATAAGGAGAGAAACAAGTTGGTGTATATATTCAATCAATCCATTTGAGATTATCGAAATTCTCCACGGTATACAATGTACACAGATGCATTCACATATATGAATTATGATAAGATTTATAAGAATTTACAGACACATATACATATAAAAATTCATAAATATATAAAAAATTTACAACCACATTAAGATTCATGAATATATAAACACTTAAATATAAATACAAAGCGGACGTTAAACGATGATGGTGATGATGATGATGACAGTTGTACTTGTGAAGACTTCTTCTATTTTTTTCAGAATAGTCAGCAATTCTTTTCACATCTAAAATACACAAATACTTATTTTATTTTTTTCTTAAACGTTTATATCTATTTACAGTGGAAGAAATTTCTTCCTCTAAATAAACTGCTGAAAGGTCATCGTCGAGGAGAACTTACAGTATTTACAGGAACAACTGGTGCTGGGAAGACCACTTTCATGAGTGAATATTCTTTGGACCTTTGTATGCAAGGGGTATGTTTTCTTAATTGAGCTATTCTACAATTCAAGAACTTTAGTAGATTGATAGAGTATTAGGGAGATTATTTGATTATGGTGTTTAATTACGTCTCTTTACTTTCTAAATTCAAATTGCACCTGGGTTGACTTCAATTTTTTTTTATTCTGAAGACAATAAAAGACACATAGGCTTAGTACTGGTGTTGATTTGAGGAGGAACCTTCTAGAATTCTCGATATAGCAGAAATAGCCTAAATGTAAACTCTACCAGATTCCTATCAAAACAGTTATGCACAACACACTTTGAAAAAGAAGATAAAATACTGAAAAGAGACAACTGATCACATTGCAACTTTTTAGTCAAGTGTGTTTATGATTCATTGTTAATTATTTTCCTCATAGGTATTTTATTTTGTTTGTAATTGTCAAAAAATGGAATTTTGCAATGAAACAAGCATGTGATGAATCTAGTAAACAAGTAAGTCCTAGTCTTTACAGTAGAGGAAATTATGATATTTATTCTTCAAAGAGTTTACCCCTACATAGACAATTCAAGTGATTAGGACACAATGAAGTTGATGGAAAATGATGAGAAAAGTATCAGTTTAAGTGAATAAATATAGTAGTTGAAAGATAAGCCTGTCTTTTTCTTTTTTTTTCTTTTTTTTTTGTGAGTTTGTCTATTAGTTTGCCTGCAATGAACAAACTCACTAGTTGAGAGTTAGGCCTATTATTGTTATTGTGAATTTTTTTGTGATTCTGTTCATAAGTTTGCCGGCAATAATTACTCGTGCCCTGTGTATGCAACTGTTTATTTTTTTCCTCAGGAGCCCAGATAGAGGGTAGAATTAGACACAGGGGCCCAGGTCTGAGAGGGGTAACATAGTGTAAAGGGATGGGACTAATACAGAAAGGTATTTTTTGTTTGTCCATCTCTCAACACATTCCAATTACAATGGCATACCAACTTAACTATCATCATCATCGTTTAACGTCCGCCTTCCATGCTGGCATGGGTTGGATGATTTGACTGAAGACTGACGAACCAGATGGCTGCACCAAGCTCCAATCTGATCTGGCAGAATTTCTACAGCTGGATGCCCTTCCTAATGCCAACCACTCTTAGAGTGTAGGGGTTGCTTTTACGTGCCACCAGCACGAGGGCCAGTCAGGCAGTACTGGCAAAGGCCACGCTCAAAATGGTGTTTTTTATGTGCCGCTTGCACAGGAGCCAGTCTAGTGGCACTGGCAACGACCTCACTCGAATATTTTTTCATGTGCCACCGGCACAAGTGCCAGTTAGGCGACGCTGGTAACAATCATGCTCAAATGGTGCTATTTATGTGCCACTGGCTCGGAAGCCAGACAGCTGCTCTGGCAATGATCATGCTCGGACGGTGCTCTTAGCGCTCCACTGGCACAGGTGCCAGTCATCAAATTTGGTTCAATCACGATTTTGATTTCACTTGCCCCAACAGGTCTTCGCAAGCCGAGTTTAGTGTCCAATGAAAGAGAGGTTGGCATGGGTGCCAGTCGTTGAATTTGGTTCGATTTTGATTTCATTTGCCTCAACAGGTCTTCATAAGTGGAGTTTAGTGTCCAATGAAGGAAAGGTACGCATAAGTGGGCTGGCTACACCCCTGGCAGAGGCCTCGGATTATGGTCTCACTTGGCTTGCCGGGTCTTCTCACACACTGTATATTTCCAAAGGTCTTGGTCACAAGTCATTGCCTCGGTGAGGCCTAATGTTCAAAGGTTGTGCTTCACCATCTCATCCCAGGTCTTCCTGGGTCTACCTCTTCCACAGGTTCCCTCAACTGCTAGGGTGTGGCACTTTTTCACGCAGCTATCCTCATCCATTCTTGCCACATGACCGTACCAGTGCAATCGTCTCTCTTGCACACCACAACTGATGCTTCTTAGGTTCAACTTTTAGCATAGTTTAACAAGACAGCAAATGTTGATAAATAGTAATATAGAATTGAAAAATCTGAGAGTTTTCTGTCAGTTAATCTAAGATAGAATTATAAAAATAAGTGACTGTGTGAAGAACTTGAATAAATGAATGAATTTGACGACATGAAATAGACAGAATAGTGAAAGCACTAAGTAAGGGGTTATGATCAGCGCATAAAGAGAAGGGTATGAACGAGGCTGGAAAGGCAGAAAAACTTCTTATTTGGACATCGTTCTGAGACTCATACAATTTTGCCAACACAAACCCACCACACTCCAAGTAGTTTATTCATATACATGTGTTCAAGCATGCATAGTAATAGAATGTAGGAAAGAACATTGGACTCTGCTACCATGAAGAAAATGGGCAAGCTTGATATGCAGAAAAGAAATAGGTAGAAATTCTAGTCAGTGAATTGATTGCAAACTGTGGATGTGCTGCAGATGTCAAGAGACATGTCCATTTTTTTTTTATATCTTGCAAGGGTCAAATGAGATTTTGTTGAGGTAGATTTTTTTGACATGCCGATGCTATTGTCACTAACCTCACCTGATTTGAAGTAAGCTAATCTTTCCCCAAGTCTTTCAAACTTGAACAGCAGGATGGTGGGATATGTTTTCACAAAAGATTGCAAACAAGCATCTCTACTTGTATGACAGAGCCATTTGTGTTAAGGAAACAAATATGTACACACACATGCATACATACCCATATACAAACCTATGACTTCCTCTTATCAAGTGTCTCTCTTGAGACTTTGGTAAGCTCAAGGTTCGAATTACTTGTAAATAGTGTAATAGATGAAAAACACAGAAGTATAAGTTTGCCAAGTAATTATTTGAACCACATGTTTATTGACTTCATTGACCTTAGTTTTTAATTATTTTCAGGTGAATACATTATGGGGGAGCTTTGAGATTCATAATGTCAGATTAGCAAAAACCATGTTGATGCAGTTCTCTCAGTAAGTGAATTCTACTTCTAAGCCTTACCTGTGGAAATTCCAGTTATTTTGAAAACTGTAAGATGGTTAGAAGTTTACAGAGAAGCATGAAATAACATGATACCTTTTAAAATTGTATTTTAAGCATTTGGTTGTTTAGATGATGTAAAAGTCCACTTTGATAGTATTGAGCATACAGTTATATTTCTTTTTATACACTTGTCACCTCTTCTACCTTGCAGATTGTTATTTTCCTTTCTCAAGAAATAATCTTATCTCTGGTATGAAATTATAGATATGTACAGTATTATTCTGCTACTGTATGATTACTTTAGTAAAGTTTTAACAAAACTCGATACTATATATTACATCTTTATGTTCACACCAATAAAAGTTCATGCTGTGAGACAGGAACATCTGATGTTGAGGTATACATTGATAAAATAAGTGTCAAACATGGAAAGTACTGCTAGGGTTGATATGCTTGACAAAACTCTTGTTTCCCTAGCATTATGCTGTGCTTGAGAAGAAAACCCATCAAACCAAGTAAAATCGGTGTTGTGGCAGATGCTGGTGTCATGCAAATGGCACCCATGCCAGTGCCATGTAAAAGCACCCATTACACTCTCGGAGTGGTTGGTGTTAGGAAGAGCATCCAGCCGTAGGAACCATACCAAATCAGACTGGAGTCTGGTGCAGCCTTCCAACTTGCCAGCCCTGGCCAAACTGTCCAACCCATGCCAGCATGGACAACGGATGTTAAATGATGATGATGATGATGTTTCCCCAATTTAAAATAACTATTTATCAGTCTTACAAATAATATAAATGTTGTATCTCTAATAAATTATATCTTTGATTTTGTTCCATAGTTTAACAGTTACTTGCCTTAAGAATAATGTAATTGTTGTTCCATAGTTTGGATCACGACACAAAAGGTAGATTAGCAGGTACTATTGTATCAATATATAGCCGTCTAGAGAATACATATATATAGGGTACAAGTAAGAGTTTACCAAGATCTGCCCTCAGCCCCTTTTTGTTTATTATATAGTACTCCAGGCAATGACAGAGGAATTTAAGATGGGCTGTCCCTGGGAGCTCCTCTATGCTGATGACCCTGTTCTTATAGCTGTATCACTACCAGAACTTGAGAAGAAATTTCAGGTGTGGAAGCAAGGTCTACAATCAAAGGGCCTTAGAGTTAATCTAGCAAAAATCAAAGTCTTAGTAAGTAGGAAAGTAGACAAATCACAGATCCCTTCAGGTAGATGGCCCTGCTTGATCCGTAGAAAAGGCAGAAACTCCATAAGATGTATCCAGTGTAAGTTTTGGACATATAAGTGGTACAGCAATATGAGAGGAATGTTAACAGGGAAAATAGTTTTTGTGTGTGGAAGGTATAATAAACACTAAAGATGTATAGAAAATAGACACCATCAAATGCCAGTGGAGAAAGCTAGAAGTAGTTGATAGGTTCTGTTATCTAGGTGACCACCAGCATGGAAAGCACATGCTAAATGATAATGATAATGATCAAAGATATGATCTACATGAAAAACCATATGTGTAGTTAGTGTTAAAAAAAAGTACCTAGGAATATTTATGTTGTGAAAGTGACGTAGAGATAAGGATTAGTGTTTACATATTTATTTATTTTAGTCAGAGGAGATATCAGCTCTTACGCCCCCTTCCAGGGCCCTTGATGTTAGCGGCAGGAAGGAGACCTAGAATACTTGCAACAGTGTTAACTTTGCTCATCAGTGAAGCAGTGACTTCACCAAACTTCCCAAAATAATCAAAATAATAATGAATCATTGATTAATATTCCCAATGTCAACCAAATGAACAATCTTGTACATAAACTTGGTGATTCTAGCACTACTTGACTGATGAATTTGTGATTGGGCTGGAATATGTCTGCACTTATCTCCTCTTTTACCAAAAATAAAACAGTATTACCCATGAATTTATTTTATTCTTCACCAGATTAGTATTTTAAAGCTTCTTACATCAACTATGTTAAAAGTAACTTAGTGTTTTTTTTTTATGTGCTGATGGCTATTCCAAATTATTTATTTTCTAAGCTATCCTGTTTTCTTATACTTAAGCTGCAACAACATTGATTATAAGTCTTTTCAATCATGGCTGATATGAGGCTAAACACCAATAATTGGAACATCAAGTAATTTACAACCTAATAGAATATGTATTTGACTTTTCTTTTGTGTGTGTCCTAATTTTGAGAAGTAGTACACTGAAGGCAACTTCAACTACTGGCATCTGGAAAGGCATTTAGCAATAAAACATTGTCTCAAAAAGTACTCGACAATTTATGCTAGTATGGAAAACTGAATACAAAAACAATGATGATGGTTTTTGAACCAAAAAAAAATATCTGTTGTCATTGTGATTGACTTTCTATATGTTTAAGAGTTCACAACATAAATTTCAATAGTTTTTAAGATATTTTTTTTGTTACTGTTTCAGTCACTGAATTGTAACCATACTAGATAGCTTTTAGTTAATTACTTCAATCACTCAACACTTAATCTGGTACTTTTATCAACACTGTACAATAAAATAGCAAAATTACTCTGGGGATGATTCTAGCTCAGAACATAAAGATATGCGTATATACATATCTTTCTTTTAATAGTTTCAATCTTTGGATCATTGTGGTCATGCTGGGCCTTTAAGGGTTAATTGATTATAATGATCCCATTACTTTGTCTGGTACTTATTTTTTTCAACTTTTGAGTAGGAAGGTAACAGACATAATCAAGATATAAAGCAGTGTCATATTTCATAGTTGATGTATTTTGTGTGTGTGTGTGTGTGTCCGTGTGTCCATTGGACTTCTGTGCAATTTTCTATTTATGAAATTTCACTTAAAGTACTTTGGTCACCTCAAAGCTATGATAGACTCTCTTTTCCAAGATGCTTATAGTGTGGTTGAATCTAGATCTCTACGGTTGTGAAATAAACTTCTAAAACATACAGTCATGCTTTACTTAATATTTGAAGTTTTAATTTGCAAATGTGTAGTAGTAGTAGTAGTAGTAGTAGTGTGGGGGCATGCACTGTAACAGCACATCACTGCATCCACCATTCGTTGGTGATTCCCTACTTCTGGCAGAGGACACCTTTGCACCACTCAGGTAACAATCGTCCAACCCATAGGTCTGTTTAAATAGTCATTGAGGTCAGAGTTCAAATCCTACCTTAACCTCTTTTAGTCATGAAGAGGCAACATTAGGTCTATCCTTCATCAAATTTATAAATGGAATTTTTGTCTTATATTTTGAATTTATTATTGATTCAGAAGACCTGATTGAAGATATTCCAGAAGTGCCCCTTTCCTGTGTATTAGTTATTTCTTTTTTCTGCTATCTTGTAATTTAAGATTGTAAAATGTCATTCGAATAAGGTTTGGTTTGCTATTTTAACTATATCAAGCAACTGCGTGGAGACTGTCCCTTCAGAAATTGAAGAAACTTCTGTATAAAAAGATCTCAGTTCATCAGATAAGTAACTCCTTAATAAATATTTGCATTTAAAAGGGTAAATCTTGCCAAGAATCTTGATGCATTTGAAAATTGGGCTGACAAGTTTGACCAACTTCCCCTATACTTCATGACATTTTTTGGTCAGGAAGATGTTAAGAGAGTTATCAAGGTAAGTTAAAGCTAAAATTTCTTTGAAACCTCCATTTTAAATTGAGTTAACAATGGAGCTAGGGTGGAAACATTTTTAGTATCAAGGGTAAAATTCAAATGCTTAAGAACCTGTGGGGAACCAATTCTGTACTGGCAAAAAATTGAATTATTCATCATTACTATGATCATCCTTTTTACTTCTGTTATCTATACAGGGATGGAATTGTCAAATTATCACATCAGTTCTTATTTGGAGTTTTTCCCTCTTAACCAGGTCACTCAGACTTTTATAAATAGCAGGCAGATCTCGCTTAATACTATCTAAAAAGGGACACATTTGATAATATCTTCAAGAAGAAATATGTTAAGATGGTGATGATTGAAATGTCTTTTATCATAGGTCTGCTCAGTTTGAGCTGTCCTGGAACCAAACATCAAAATTTGAAATTTTTTCCTTATTTTAGTTGTAATATATGTCTGCAGACATGAGCATGTTCTTAAGATATTCATTTTGCATGGAAATTTTTATGCAAGCCTTATATCAGAAACTCATTGTCCATTGTCCTATGTCTTTTTTGTAGCTCTTCTTTTCCCATTTCGTTTTCTGCATTAATTCAGAGGAAGTGTGATTTTGTTCCATATACACTTTTTCCCTATAGCATCTTGATTCTTTCAAGCATTCTTCCTAGTAATCCATTATATTGAACATCTAGCTACATGATATTGTTCTCTACTACCTACTTTCTTTCCTAGCCTGTCTCTTAACTTTTAGAACTCTATTTACCTTACTGTTACACTACCATGTCATCATTTTGTGCACCAGCCACAGATCTGATCCTTATCTTGTCCTCCATGTTATAAGGTTCCATCTTCTGTCAGTGAAGAGTTGCAAATTTGAATGCAGAGAAGGGCATCCTACTCCCAACATAGAGGTTCCCTTGTTAGCTCATAACATAATGGCTATTAGTTTTGGTTTTTCTTAAGTTTGTTTTGTTTTATCTTTTACAGACTATGTCACAGGCTGTATATTTATATGATATTGCTCATGTTGTTATTGATAACATCCAGTTCATGATGGGAACAAATATCAGCCAAGGAAATAGATTTTTGATTCAAGATCAAATAATCTCTGATTTTCGCAATTTTGCTACAACATCTAACTGCCATGTAACACTTGTCATTCATCCTCGTAAGGTATGTGTCGTATTTTTCTCCCCCACTCCTTTCATTGTTTGTTATAGGGCAATTGATAGCAGAATGGTATTAATGTAACTGAATAATTGCTGTCCTGACCCTGTAGCCTTGTGTCCTTGTTAGAAATTATCATCATGTTCTACCCTCATCTCAATCCATCAAATTTCTCGCTGCGTTCTGAGTTCAAATTCTGCCTAAGTCAGCTTTGTCTGTCATCCTTTCAGGGTCAATTAAATAGGTACCAGTTACACACTGGTGTGATGTAATCAACTTAATCCCTTCCCACAAATTTCAGGCATTGTGCCTACAGTAGAAGGGCTTATTGTTATTCATATACACACATCAGATTAGATTGTTGGAAAAGAAAAGTTTCTAAGTAACCTTAGATGCCAAAAACCCTCTTAAGTATCCTAGCTGTCCCTAATAACACAGTTTTCTAGAGCTGTACTAAATTGGGTTTTATGCCTATTTCCACTAGCCATCTGTTCAAATCTTTAGGGATAGTTCCTAATGCACCTATAACTACTAGGATATAATTATTATTATTGAGTGAGAGAGCAGTGCATGCCATCAAAATAAAACTGGGGTAAAATATACAAAGCCCAGTATACCCATCATGACCACGCATCTGATAAGGGTACACCAGGCGCATGCATCACAACTATATGTGCACGACATGGTGATCTCATATCAAGATAATGCATGACCTCAGCATTTTTTTCCGGTCGAGTAGCCTATCTTGCTCAAAAGGTCCCTGAATAAGGGTTGTTTAAGGATGTTGAACAAAACACCCATATTTCTAGAGAAGAATTATTCAGACCCCAAAGAATTCCTCTCAACACATGGCTATGATGCTCCCCCACAACTTCTGCTTGCAGTCAGAGATGCACATATTGCCAGCTACTAAGGGACATGCTCAACTGACCAGTAAATCTGTGGTATTGAGCAGAATATTTGCTGTATTTGCCCATCTTTTTATACCAAGGCAAAACAATGTACATGATAACACTTCCAATCAGTTAAGCTCAGAAACCATGAGAGCCAATGTCTATTATTATTATTGCTTTACTTCTCAGAGCGTTAAGTCTTGTTTGCTCTGGTTGATCAGTGAGAGCAGACGACAGCCTGTTGCCAAAGGTCTCATAGAGTCTCTTTCTGCACATTAGAAGCTTTGAGAACTGGTTGTCCAGTAATTATCTGCTGCATTGCCTTCACTGGAATCCTTTTGACAAAGAATTGTTTTACTTGTGGTCAGCCACATTGGGATGTGCACTCCATTGTTGATCATTTTATTGACTTGCATGGTTATTCTTCTGTGTAGTGCTGGGAAATTTTTCAGCCAATAGCTTTGTACCTCATCTGGGCCTGAGCATTTCCAGTTTGTGATACCTGGGATTATTACCTCTGCCTTAGCGAAGGCAGAGGTATTGTTTTCAGTCGTGTTTGTTTGCCCATGGGCAAGATATCTCAAGAACTACTGGATGGATTCAGATGAAACTTTCAGGGTTGTTTGGCCTCATGACTGACATGAACTGATTAGATTTTGGAATCAATCCGGTACCGGACAATGATTCTGGATTATTTTTCCTTTTCTTTTTTAAGTTTTGAGATTGCTCTGGTTCATTTTTAATATTCTCCTTTGTGAGAGAAGTTGAGTTTATTTCAGATATTCTCATTTAAAAAAAAATCATCTCTGGCTAATCATTGAGAGGACGTTGCCTTGGTGGAGGTTTGCCCTCTCTGAGTGCTCTTATTGTTATTATTATTATTATTGCATTTTACTTCTCAGAGCTCTCTGTCTTACTTGCTCTGGTTGATTCTGTGAGAGCAGACAGCAACCTGTTGTTAAAGGTCTCACAGGGTCACTTTCTGCAAATTATAAGACTTGATACTTGGATGTTAAGTATTATGGAAGATATTCAACACCCAAGTACCAATCTCAAAATCCTAGCTGTTCCCAACAAAGCAGTTTTTTGAGGCATGCTCTGCTCTCATGTTAATTCCACTTTCTCTGACATATATCTGACATTATTATTATCATTACCTTTGCCATAGATGTACTATGGTGTCAGCTGTTCTCTACCAGTGAACTAAGGTAACACCTCTTATTTTTCGAGTACCATCCGGAGTATTCAAGCGATTCCAAGCAGTACTGTTTTGTGCAAGTGCTCCACTCTTACAGCAGCCCTTATTTCTTCCATGTACTTCTCAAGATTTTTACTCAGTGTTCCCAGGGCTCTGACAATTATTGGTACTACTACCATCTTTTCCAGCGACCACAACTGCTTAAACTCCGAAGCTAACCTGTCATATCTATCGACTTTTCTTTCTTCCTTAACACATGCCTTGTTGTTAGTTGGGCATGCTATATCTATGATCCAGCATCATTTGCTTTCTTTCTTAACACTATGTCTAGCTTCCTATTCTCTATTTCATGGTTGCACTGAATCATAAAATCCCACAGGATCTTTGCATTATCATTTTTGCTGATGACTTCAGGTTTATGTTCGTATCAATTTTTTGCTGCCAAGTCCATGCTTGTTGCAAAGTGTCCAATGGACAATCCTTGCTTTATTGTCATGACGTCTCTTATATTCTTTCTGGGCTGGTGGCGTACATTGGCTGGTAATATGCCATATGGTTTGACCATTTTGTCCACAGATTATGCACTTATCACTTTCTGGTGTACTGTCTATTCTGTATTTCATGTAATTGGTTCTTATTGCTTGCTCTTGGGCAGCACAGATTACAGCCTCCGTTTCCAGTTTTAAATCACTTTTAGTCATCCACAGCCATCATCTTTCTGTCTGTCTGTCTTATCTTCAACATCTCTATGTCCATGCATTCTTTTCTTTATCCACCTGTTTTCATTTCCATTCATTCTCAAGTGCTTTATCTTTGCAATTTTCTATCCTACACAAACCTGAACTTTTTTACTTCCAATAATAACGGTTCTGTGACATTTTTTACGTAACATACTATGTTGTTTTCTTCTGCTCTAACGCTGTTTGTATCCAATCAGTTCTTCCCCCTCTTTTTCTTGGTATATACAGTCTGTCTGTGTCACTTTTTGGGTGGAGTATCCTATATCTAGTCAGCAACTTCCTTGTCTTTCTGTCTAAGCTCAGATTATCATCATCATCATCATCATCATTATTATTTAGTTTTAAAGGAGTTAGCATTGCTTCTGCTTCTAATTTATCATATTTTGTTTCAGATTTCTATAAGTTGTTGTATAAGCCCAAGTGAGCTTTAAGTGAGTAAACCTGTAACCAAGGGTAACCCATTGCCATGGTTCACTCTAGTTTGGCTCTTAGTTGCTGGATGAGAGCTGACTAACTTGTACGCAGCAACAGAAAGAAAAAAGAAACTATATATATTAAAACAACTCATTGTCATAAATTTTTGCTCTACTTTCCTATTTTTGCAAAATCCATCAGAATAAAGATGCAGAACTACTAAATGTAGCATCAGTGTTTGGTGGTGCAAAGGCAACTCAAGAGGCTGACAATGTTCTCATACTGCAAAATAAATATTTACCTTCTCACAGAGTTCAAAAATTCATTGAGGTAAGTCTTCTTACAATCCTTAGTTGATTTTAAATGTGCTTATTCTGGCAGAGCTATGACCAGGGCCATTGCAGTTGTGATCATCCTGCCTTTTATTAAAATAGTGTATCTAGGAATAGATTATGTAATGTATAATATAGCACTGATTGGTAGGATTCATTTGTCACTTAGTTTAACACTACTGTCTGGCCCTTGGGTGCCTCAAGCAAGGGCTGTTTGTTGCAAGCAGGTCTTCAGCTTCTTCCTGCTAATCTTTGATGCTTTCAAAAAAGTCAGTGGCACTGCTCTTACTCTTCTGACTGTGTATATATATATAAAAAAAAACAATATAGACAGGTACTATTAGTAGCTATAGTTGTAGTTGTTGTATAGGTACAGAGGTTTATCTTTGGCTAGGTATTTCTCTTGCGAGCCTACACATGTCCTCAGCAGTCACAGCCCATGTTTCACTGCCATGTAGCATGGCTGTTCGTACACATACGTCATACAGTCTGCCTTTTACTCTGAGTGAGAGGCCCCTTGTCACCAACAGAGGTAAGAGCTCTCTGAACTTTGCCCAGGCTATTCTTATTCTAGCAGCTACGCTTTCAGCGCACCCACCCCAAATACTAACTTGGTCACCTAGATAGCGGAAGCTATCGACTACCTCTAGTTTTTCTCCCTGGAATGTGGCAGAAGTTGTTTTCTGCACATTTTCAGTGTTTATTGCACCTGAACATCTGCTACAAATGAAAACTAACTTCCTAGTTAACCTTCCATTGATATTGCTGCACCTCTTATGTGTCCATAGCTTGCACTGGATGCATCTTATAGAGTTCCTACCCACGCCTTTTCTACAGATCGAGCAGGGCCATCTACCTGAAGGGGTTTGTGCTTTTTCTACCTTCCTACTTATTAGGACTTTGGTTTTAGCTAGGTTGACTCTAAAGCCTTTCGATTCTAATCCTTGCTTCCACACCTGAAACTTCTTCTCTAGTTCTGATCATAACTCAGCAATTAGTGCAAGGTCATCAGCATAAAGGAGCTTCTAGAGGCATCCTGTCTTGAATTCCTCTGTTATCGCCTGAGGACTATGATAAATAGGAGGGGGCTGAGGACTGAACCTTGGTGGACCCCTACCTCTATCCGGAATTCTTCACTAACCATTCTTCTATCCCTAGTTTCCTCATTGACCACCAGATAAGGGATCAGGGGACCCTGTCAAAGGCTTTCTCCATAGGCTCGCAAGGAATGAAGCCAGTATGCTCTGATGGATGTGTAATGTCAGTGTGCATACTAGACAGAGTGTTAGTACCTTGAGAGAAAACTCTGCCAAATCAGATTGGCGCCTGGTGTAGCCATCTGGTTTCACCAGTCCTCAGTCAAATCGTCCAACCCATGCTAGCATGGAAAGTGGATGTTAAACGACGACGATGATGATGATGATGATGTATAGACCCACAACTAGATACATTACGTTTGGTAAAAAAATAGAAAAAAAGATGATATAGTTACAGCTGGATTACTTTTGAACATGACATGGGTTAAACAACAAAAAAACATATATCTGGTAATGTAGTGTTAATTACACTGTATCTGAAAACCAGTGGCAGCTCATAAATAAAATTAGTGGGGGTGCTGCTTCAGAAAATTTTTAGCCGTTGTTTTAATATTCTGTAAAAAGAAACAAACACATAAAAAGAAAATTTATACATAAACTTGATCAGTTTGCATTTTAGCCACTGCCGGGGAGGAATGTGTTTCATTTGTTCACTGAACACTGCCACAAATTCCCCCTAAATCACAAAATAAGATGGGGGGAAACGTGCTCTATCTCTCAAATTCTGAAGCTGGAAGCAGGATAATAATCTAATTCTATTCTTTATCACATTCAAGAATATAAACACATTTTAAAGCACAACACATGTGGAGTCAAAAAGAAAGACTACCTTTCACCCGGTGTAAAGATTTCAAGTCCCCTGCCCCCATATCAAGCTACCACCTGTTAATCTGAAATCGATTTCAAATTACTGGGGGTGGTTAACTTGAAACCGATTTCAAATTACCCCGTCAATGATTTTGCTAAATTAACAAATTCTGTGACTTACAACTGATATTTTTATAACATTATGAAAATAAGACAAAAATATTAGATTTTTTAAAACACTTTTATGATATGCTGAAAAAAACATGTTGAACATCAGAGATTCTGTGTCTGCAATTGTGTTTTTAATAAAAACATTTTATTTTTTTGTTTACGAGAGTCCTTTTTTTCTATAGATAAATAGCAGATGGATGTTGTTTAGAGTGGACTGAGTTGAGTTGACAGAATGTAATGATAAGAGATTGATTTGAAGAACGATATGTGTTTTATATACAAAGCGTCATTTATTTATACACTTTAAATTGCTAACAAAATGTAATTATATACATTAAAACATCACAGCAGTTTCTGTTTTTTTTTTTTAGTTTGGAGCTTGGGTATCTTGATTTTTGTAATTTGTTTTCCGTTTTTCACTTGCTGGTGGTTGCTCAAAATTGCTGAGTTCCTTTTTTCTTTTCAGATAGTTAAGAATAGATTTGATGGAGAAAAAGGATTAATGCCACTACGCTTTAACAGAGAAATTGCTAGTTATACAACTCCTGAGAAAAAGAAAGCTACAAATGCACCAAAATTACCTTTGCCATCTAATGTCAAAGAGATGAAAGATGATAATCCAGATGAAGATGATTGAGAGATTAGGACTGAGACACGGAACCAGTAACGTGATGTTTTTCAGTTGAAGTTCAGTCTTGATCTAAGCAGACATTTGGCAGAGAAGGTTCATGATGTTTGGTATTTGATGGCGGGGGAAGCAGTTTGTCAAGTTTTACCATACCTTCAAAACAACATAGAGAATTCAATTCAGCAGCCCATCTGTAAGCTTAGCAGTATGAACAAACATTATCAAAGAGACTCCCTGCATTATGTGGTTGTACAATAGACAGGACAGCCTATTCTTCAAAATTATCGAAACTGGCTTTCATTGCTAATCCTTTAACAGAATTATTCCTGGTTTGAAATTTTCGTTGTCTTTATGCCTGCTGTAAATATTGGGTTTCATCTCTCAACGCCCAATTTATTGGCACTGCTGTTTCTGTCTGTATCTCATTGATATTTGGAACATTTTATATTTGCTACTACTGATCAATCAGTAGACAGCTGAACAGTGACAGACGGTGACTTATTTTGAAGTAGAATATTCTCCTCTCGAGATATTTTAACCAATCGGTCATGTCTAGCAGAAGCAGAATCATGTCTATGTCTCCATAAATATTCAGACATCTGTTTCAGTGGCTTTGCATTAATATAAACAACCGTGTGTGTGTGTGTGTGTGTGTGTGTATATATATATATATATATATATATATATATATATATACACACACATACATATATGCATACATAAATATATAGTTGAAATTTATAGAAAAACAAAGGACAAAAGAGAGGATGAAAAAAAAAACCTGTAGAGTAAGCGGTCCAACATGGTGAATACACACACACATACTGAGGTGGTGAGGCAAGACCTTCGTACATTGGGCCTCACCGAGGCGATGACTACGGACCGAGACCTTTGGAAATGGGCTGTGCGTGAGAAGACCCGGCAAGCCAAGTAAGATCGTTGCCAGTGCCCCTGGACTGGTTCTTGTGCGGGTGGCACATGAGATGCACCATTTTGAGCGTGGCCGTTGCCAGTACCGCCTGACTGGCTCCTGTAGGATTTTCGAGCGAGATCGTTGCCAGTGCCCCTGGACTGGCTTGTGCGGGTGGCACATAAAAGACACCATTTCGAGCGTGGCCGTTTTCGTGCGGGTGACACGTAAAAGCACCCACTACACTCTCTGAGTGGTTGGCGTTAGGAAGGGCACCCAGCTGTAGAAACTCTGCCAAATCAGACTGGAGCCTGGTGTTGCCATCCGGTTTCACCAGTCCTCAGTCAAATCGTCCAACCCATGCTAGCATGGAAAGCGGACGTTAAACGATGATGATGATACATGAGGGTGTGCTGAAAAGTTCCTGGCATTGAGTAAAAGAAAATACAAGAGGATCAGCTAATTATGATTTCATTCAACATTGAATCTCATGGAGGAGATGACAAATGATGGTATATCTAACAATTGAGCTATTTCTCATGGCAAATTAAATTTTCTCGTTAATCATAACCAAATTCCTTGTCATTGAGACACAGATTTTGAAAATCAAATCTGTTTTTTCTTGAGGATACACCATTTCAGTGACATATTTACAAACATACACTCCCATTAATATAGAAATCTTTCTGATGCCTGGTTGAGTAGGAGGGCAACACAGTGACCAAGGAAGCTGTGGGTACAAGCGTGGGTGAAGTCAACTGCAGTCGCAAGATACCATTTGAAAACCAAGCAACATATCATTTCATACAACAACAAAGGTAATCATAACGACGATCAATGAAACAAATGCATTAAAATAATTACACGAAGAAGTAACTATCTCTTACACACCATTACAATTTACATAAAATAACAACACTTAAGCAGTCGATAAAACTAAATACATACATCCTCTCTCCCACCATTATATTTTACACCATTACATTTTACATCAAATACAAACTATTCTAAAGAAACAGGTCATTTGACACAACATCTTCATGAGACACGTGTTCTGATTCATCTATTCAGCACCACTACAGTCTTGCCCATCTGACATATGGTGAGTAGATGCTATTGTCGTATATTTTCAAACTTACCCATATTTACTAACCCATGATTAATCCTCATCTTTCCTCCATAGGACATCTATTCTGTTTTCACAGACCATGAAGTTTTGTAAAAGAACGTCCACTGCCGTTGATGGAAAAGGAAGATACCGTATTCACTTGCGAACGTTTTACACATCCTTACATGACTACCTAAGACGTTGTTACAATTGTGAGAACAATAAAACAGCCTTTTCAGGGCCACCTCACATTCTATTGTTACCCACTTCTCAGAGTGTTGCAATGCTCTTGGCAGGGCTTTCTGTCCAGTTGCAAATCGATTGGTTGGTCGTCAACTTATAGCAATCTTTCCCTCAATAATCATAATTGAGTAGAATCATCAACAGTACTTTAAAACAATTAAGCCCCAAGCAACGCCGGGCACTTCTGCTAGTTATTACTATGATTATATTTGTGTTCTCTCTCTTTATTCTGTTCAGGTTCTGGGTTGGATGTATCTTCCAATCAGCTGCCTCATAGAAAATCTCGAAGCCATACTACCATCAAACCTCTGACATCAGCTCTCCAGGATCTAATCTCTGCTCGACCACACTGAAACCTCACCTCACATCACCAAACATCAAACATCATCGTGGTCCCTTCAAACCACCACTTCCTATCCCAAGACTACCATCACCCACTCTCTCTCTCTCTCTGTCTCAGTCTCCCTCCCTCTATCAACCTCCCCCCACCACAACTTTGTCACATACATAAACACACACAACTACTAAACTGTGATGACACCCCCCCCTCTGAAAGTCTCCCCTCCCCTCTACCGCCACTTGCACCAACATACAACACCCAATATCCATCAAGCTGAGCTATACTGTCACCTAAACTGTAAAGAATAACAGCCAAATCTCCCTCAAATAACACCAAACTGGTTTGTGTATGTGTAAGCCAATGAGGGCTACCTCTATGTGATACCTAAATCTGCTAGAAATAGCCAAATCTCCCTCAAATCACACCCTACTCTCTTATCTATGTATATATGTATGTATGAGCCAATGAGGGAGACCTCTACATGGTAGCTAGACCTGCTAGAAATAGCAACCAAATCTCCCTCAAATCACACCCTACTCTCTTATCTATGTATATATGTATGTATGAGCCAATGAGGGAGACCTCTACATGGTAGCTAGACCTGGTAGAAATAGCAACCAAATCTCCCTCAAATCACACTCTACTGTCTTATCTCTATGTATGAGCCAATGAGGGACACCTCTACATGGTAGTTACACTTGTTAGAAACAGCAGTCGGATCCTTTTGGTTTGACGGGCAACACTTGTTTTCCTAACGAAACACTTTCAAACTTGGGACACTGGTAGAATGTGTCATATAAAACATCTTTTTCTCTTAGTCTTCTTAACAAAAAATTGTACATCGCAAGTTATTTCATGTTAAAGTTGTCGTATTTCTGTAATTTCAACCAATCACTGACGTCTATTCAGCTGAATACAGTTACTGCTGTTTTGTAAACAATAATTTTTTGCCGGTGTCAAGTGTGTTATTCCCTGTTTAATTATATCATTATTCCCTAGTAAGGTTTTAGGGTTAGGGTTATGGTTATGAGTTATAGGGTTTTAGGGTTAGGGTTAAGGTTATGAGTGAGGTTATGGCAAAAATAATCATAACCCTAACCGTAATCCTAAAACTAACCCCAACTCTAAAACCCGAACCCTAACCCTAAAACCCAAAAGCTAAAACCAGTACAAACGCACGAACGATGTCATAAATACCAGTGACAAACGAAATATATACCACTGATAGTTGTTGTTGACAAACAACGGCACTAATTTTATTCAAGGGAAAAGATCCCATGACACCGTTGTTTACATTCCACGGCAGTAAATGTTTTCACCTCAATAGACATCAGTGATTGGTTGAAATTACCGAAATACGACAATTTTTTACATGAAATAACTTTGAATACAAAAAATTTTATCTGTTCTATAACACAAAATTTATAAGTATGCGAAGTTTGGAAGTGTTTCGGTACCAAAAACACTATATAAAACATAAATGAAAAATGTTGCCCGTCAGACCAAAAAGATCCCAGCAGTCAAATCTCCTTCATATCACACCCTACTGTCTCAACAACAGGAAGAACACTTAGGCCAAGAATGACCATGGCTAGAATTCCTCTGACCATGGTTCTGCTCATTCGGGACTGACCTAGGGCTAAACGATACCAATTTGTCTTTCTCTTTATTGAACTCTCTCCCACTTTCTCCTCAACAACACAATTTAAAACCTACTACAAGCGTACCCCCTTCCTCCCCCACCACACACAACCATCTTATAATGTGATTCCCTCTCGTTCACATGTGGGCTCCATCACTCAAACAGGCCCTTTCGGTAATCCCTCCCACCCGTTCCTCAACCTTTCCATCCATCCAACCTACCAGCTCCTTTACCCACCCTCTCCACACCCCTGCAATAGGAACTCATGGCTATTTTGCCGTTTGAACTCTTCATCCGACCTTTGCTACTTAAATATAAACGTTTTAACTCAACCTGTTGTCTGTGTTTGTTTTATTTATTCCCTTTTACTGGTACAATTAAGGGGGATGAAATGAAAACAGGGGAAATCTTATCATGTAGTACTATAGTTTACTATTTTCAGCAATACTGCTATATTGTATAAAGTTAAAGTTAAGGGTCATTCAGAGGATTATTAAGAAGAATAATTATAACAAAAGGATGAAATATTTTATAAACTTTTACCACAATAGAGGGAGGAAAAGAAAATTATCCAGAAATAGTTTAAGATTTATACATGTTACAAAACTTAAATACTAACTAATCAGATGGTATCAGTGAATATTGATCAATTGGTATATACTGGTATTTAATAAAGGAGTACTGAGGTAAAAGAACATGCTAACTATATATTAATTTAATTATAATCAAAGCAGTTTATTTTAAGTATTGAATATACCAGTATTGTTATGTAAAAGTTAAGTATGAATTTATAGAGGTACAAAAATTAGATTTATTTTATAAATAAATAAATAAAAGCTATTATAAAATAATAAAGAAATAAAATAATCAGGCAGGGCAGAACACCGTAGAAAAAGGAATAAAATAGCTTAATCACGAACACTATGGTAAAGTATATGTAACTTATTAACCACAATAGAGAAGCACACGGACACACGAGCACACAGATACACAGATACACGCACACATCCATTGTTTCCTCCCACCACAACTTCAAAAGAAATTCACCGATAAACGTCGCCATTTTGTCTTCTTCCGTCGGTCATTCATTTTGGCAGACGACAAAATCCTGCTGAATACAAAAATCCCGCCAAAAACACAGTTTTTCACTTTCTATCTGGTTATTCATGCGTAGAAAATAACAACTTTCGCATTTTAATCTTCAACAGGTACATCTCAAATTTATATAAGCACAGAAAAGCAATTACTTCTTCCCTATTTCTTCCAATTTCTTCCAGGTTCATTTTCTGTCAAAGCAATTCTTAACGTATTAACACAGAATTCTCGCATCAAAACAGCCGGGTGTGTTTTGAGGGAGATTTGGCTGCTATTTCTACCAGGTCTATCTATCATGTATATGTCTGAATTTTTATTTTTCATTCACAGATTTGTATTTCAAACATTTAACATAATCTTTTCTATAAATCAACTTATCAACACACACACACATACACACGCGCAAGCACACACACATACACGCACACACACACACATGAACACGCATACACGCACACACATACACGCACACACACACACACACACACACGTCCATGTTGTCTCTCTACGGTGCACATTGGGATTAGACACTGAGGGAAAATGGCTGTAACTTTTTTAGTTTTTAATTTTGGCAATTTTCGCTTTCGATAATGTGTTCTCCATATCACGGTCATGCGATTCCCCCTTTTACTCTTTTACTTGTTTCAGTCATTTGACTGTGGCCATGCTGAAGCACCGCCTTTAGTCGAGCAAATCGACCCCAGGACTTATTCTTTGGAAGCCTAGTACTTATTCTATCAGTCTCTTTTGCCGAACCGCTATGTTACGGGGACCTAAGCACACCACCAGCGGTTGTCAAGTGATGTTGGGGGGACAAACACAGACACACATATACATATATATATATACATATATACGACAGGCTTTTTTCAGTTTCCGTCTACCAAATCCACTCACAAGGCTTTGGTCGGCCCAAGGCTATAGCAGAAGACACTTACCCAAGGTGCCACGCAGTGGGACTGAACCTGGAACCATGTGGTTGGTAAGCAAACTACTTACCACAGAGCCACTCCTGCGCGTATCACTGTGGATATATTTCGGCTTTGTGCTTGATAAATGTCTGAAAGTTCTCCCACTTCATATCATAATGTACGTACGTACGAATGTACAAAAGAACGAACGAACGTTATGTACGAAGGAAGGAACGAACGAACGAGGAAACGAACGTACCTCAGTACGTACATATGAAAGAACGAACAAACGAACGAACGAATAAACGAACGCATGTACGTACGTACGAACGAAAGCATCTACATACGTCCACACGTACAAACGGGTGAATGAACTTACGTACGTATGTACGAACGAACAATAGTACGTACGTACGTTCTTACGAACGAACATACGAACAAACGAACGAACCTCTGTAATTATTTGTATCTAAAGCATCACCTTTACCTTTGTAGCAGTTGACTATGGTGCTGCTACACCAGTCATTGGGTATGACTCCTTCGTGTATCTGCTAAGAAATCAGATAGGGTTTGGCAGTCTGTTATTTTGGAACCAGTTTTCTTGGTGATTTATCCAGGGTTGAAATAGTTGCCTGGCAATGTCTGGGGGACAACGGATTAGATGTCGGTTGATTATCCTGTTATGTTGTTATTTTATAGGTGTGTGGCTCCTGGTTAGGAGATTCAGCTCATAATCGTAAGGGTGTGGGTTTGGTTCCCACACTTTACTTCAGCTCACTCAGCTGGCAGAAATGAGTCATACCTGTAATTCAGTGGACCAGCTTATCATGTTCTGTGTTCTGTGTTGGATTTCCCTGAGAACTACATCAATCGTATGCATGTCAGTCGCATCTTGTCTTCTACTATAGTCTCAGGTTAAGCAAATCCTTGTGAGTGGATTTGGTAGAAAGAAACTGGAAGAAGCCCATCACATATATGTGTGTCTTTGTGTTTGTCCCCCCACCATTCCTTGACAGCCAATGCTGGTGTGTTTGTGTCCCTGTAACCTAGTGGTTCAACAAAAGAGAGCGATAGAATAAGTTCTGAGGTTGATTTCTTCGACTAACACCCTTTAAGGCGATGCTCCAGCATGACTACAGTCAAATGGCTGAAGCATATAGAAAACAGTAAAAAATGTCTGTGGTGCACTTAGCCACTTGCTTGTTAATTTCACGAGCAGGCTGTTCCAGTGATCGGAACAATCCTAATTGACCAACAGCATTTTTAGATGGTGTTGGACCACTCGACACTTTGGTTTGCCCTCATTCTGCGCTGTGGTTCTGTCTTCAAGTGGTTGTGAAGTGTTTTGTTTGCCAGATGGGAATGTGGTTGAACACCATCCTCTTTTCTGATGTTGTGAGGATGCTGAAGGATTAAGGGGGGAGTGTGGTGGCTGTTGTTGTTGGTGTTGTTTAACCTCAGGTTAGTCCAGATTGAGCAAAATCCATGATCAAAAGTATCACAGCCATGACCATCCTGTCATTAACAAATCCAGAACCACATGACGCAGCATATCCTGAGTCTAGCCACCATGTAGTGGTCTCCCTCATTGGCTCATACATACATACATATATATATAGATAAGAGAGTAGGGTGTGATTTGAGGGAGATTTGGCTGCTATTTCTAGCAGGTCCAGCTACCATGTAGAGGCCTCCCTCATTGGCTCATACTTACATATATACATAGATAAGAGAGTAGGGTGTGATTTGAGGGAGATTTGGCTGCTATTTCTAGCAGGTCCAGCTACCATGTAGAGGTCTCCCTCATTGGCTCATACATACATATATACATAGGTAAGAGTGTAGGGTGTGATTTGAGGGAGATTTGGCTGCTATTTCTAGCAGGTCCAGCTACCATGTAGAGGCCTCCCTCATTGGCTCATACTTACATATATACATAGATAAGAGAGTAGGGTGTGATTTGAGGGAGATTTGGCTGCTATTTCTAGCAGGTCCAGCTACCATGTAGAGGTCTCCCTCATTAGCTCATACATACATATATACATAGATAAGAGAGTAGGGTGTGATTTTGAGGGAGATTTGGTTGCTATTTCTAGCAGGTCTAGCTACCATGTAGAGGCCTCCTTCATTGGCTCATACATCATCATCATCATCACCATCGTTTAACGTCCGCTTTCCATGCTAGCATGGGTTGGACGATTTGACTGAGGACTGGTAAAACCGGATGGCAACACCAGGCTCCAATCTAATTTGGCAGAGTTTCTACAGCTGGATGCCCTTCCTAACGCCAACCACTCAGAGAGTGTAGTGGGTGCTTTTACATGTCACCTGCACGAAGGCCAGTCAGGCGGTTCTGGCAATGGCCACGCTCAAAATGGTGTCGTTTATGTGCCACCCGTACAAGAGCCAGTCCAGGGGCACTGGCAACGATCTCGCTCGAAAATCCTATGAAAGCCAGTCAGACGGTACTGGCAACGGCCACGCTCAAAATGGTGTCTTTTATGTGCCACCCGCACAAGAGCCAGTCCAGGGGCACTGGCAACGATCTCGCTCGAAAATCCTATGAAGGCCAGTCAGGCGGTACTGGCAACGGCCACGCTCAAAATGGTGTCTTTTATGTGCCACCCGCACAAGAGCCAGTCCAGGGGCACTGGCAGCGATCTCACTTGGCTTGCCGGGTCTTCTCACGCACAGCACATTTCCAAAGGTCTCGGTCAGTAGTCATCGCCTCGGTGAGGCCCAATGTTCGAAGGTCTTGCCTCACCACCTCAGCCCAGGTCTTCCTGGGCCTATCTCTTCCACGGGTTCCCTCAACTGTTAGGGTGTGGCACTTTTTCACGCAGCTATCCTCATCCATTCTCACCACATGTCCATACCAGCGCAATCGTCTCTCTTGCACACCACAACTAATGCTTCTAATGTTCAGCTTTTCTCTCAAGATACTTACACCCTGACGGGTATGCACACTGACATTACACATCCAACGGAGCATACTGGCTTCATTCCCTCGAGCTTACGCATGTCCTCAGCAGTTACAGCCCATGTTTCACTGCCATGTAGCATGGCTGTTCAATGAATTTTCAAAATTCTAGTCGTTCTATTGACGGGATTTTGTCAAAAGAAAGTGAGCTAAAAGTAAAAAAGAAACAATTCCTCTTTCCATCAGGAAAGGAACCTTTGGAGAAAACTCCAAGCTGCCATTATATGGAATTTTTTTTTTTTTTTAGTGTTTAATTTTATTTTTCATTTTCGAATTAACTGTCACGATATCTGCAAGAATAAATTGCATTGATATAAGAACTGCCGTTCAGTGGCACCAGTTCTGTAGAGATGTTTGTTTGGCAAAAAACTGGTGCCGGACAAAACTCCAATTGCTGGTCCGGACCATAGAGTGGAGTTCCATGAAAGTTTGTTCTTCAAAAAGAAGAACAATGGACGACGAATGTGTCGCAAAACTTGGGTTGTTGGATGTTATGACACCACAACCAGAAAAAGGATTTCTTCAACGTCTACCCGATAGGAGTGCAGAGATGTTGGAGAATGTTATCAGACAAAACGTTCTTGCAGAAAATTTATGACTGACAATTTGGCAAGCTATTGGAATCTGCATATACTCGGTTCCATTCACCAGACGGTAAATCGTTCCCCAAATTTCTTAGATCGGTCATCGTAGTATGTAAAAATCAGCGGAGGTAAAGATTATGGGAGATTATTTTTGTTGGTTTTATTTTGAAATGAAAACATTTTATCAAGGTACGATTCAAGAAGATTGGATCCAGGGCGCGCATCCGCGCATGCGAGACGTGACTAGTGGATCCTACGACTCTGCAGCGCGCGTCACGCACAAAACATGTATGAGGGTGTTTGCGTTTTGTTTACAATGTGTTTTATTTACTTTGTTCAAAAAAACCAAAACAAACCGTCCTGCATGTTTTGTGCATACATGCATTGGCAATAGATTGTTATTGTAGGATCGACTAGTCACGACTCGCGTGCGCGTGCGCAATAGCAGGTGTGTGCGCATATTAATGGCGGTGAATTCGAATGTGTGAAAAAAAGGTAAATTTCAACATTTCTCTCGTTCAACACCCGACAAAGCATAAACCACAAAATTCACCTTTATTCTGTAATTCTATCTCCAGAAAATCGAAAAATACAAGTTATTCGCTGAAAAATTCTGCGCCAGAAATCGCAAAAGAAGAAAAAACCATTTCACAGCTGATGTCTTCTGCTGAATTCCAGACATTTTCGAACAAGGTAAGGCAAAGAGATTTCCTTTTAATTGGCTTTCGCTTGTTTCAAAAAAGACAAAACAAAACACTAACATGCTTTTGCTTTTGTTCAGACTTCGTTACTACTAATTTTTATAATTTCAGCAGTCGTTTATTATTGTTTTCAAACGTATTTCTGCCAAATGTCATTTATAAAACATGTTTAAAGAAAAAGGGTGCGGATGCAGTCACGCCCCTCACCTTCGAAAATGTGTTTTTTAGTGAAAGGTTTCTTCGGAAACGTGTCTGTTTATTATTACATGTGTGTTTATATAGATGTCTGTAGGTATATAAAGTGTGTATTTGTCTTTCTATAGCTCGAGAGAGAGAGAGAGAGAGAGAGAAAAAGTTGTAATGGAATTGAAGGCTTGTAATGGCTGTGGAGTATCTCTGGGTCAGTTCGTCGTACTTTATATTGTCTGATATCGTCTTTAAATCACATTTCACCTTCCAACACTTATAACCCCTCTTGAATCTCAATATTTCGTCGTTTTTTTGGCTTTCGGACACCTCAGTGTTTGTCCATCCATCGACATGCACAAATCTTGCAGTCCTCCATTTTGTTCTCTTCTGGATCCTTTCTTGGTCTACGCCTTTCAAACACGCGCGAAACAATTTCCAGTGGGAGGAGGGGGAGCCTGTTGAGCCTTGTGTTTTTTTGTATTTGTTTTTTTTCTCTTGCTTTGTATCGGAGGGGAATGGGTGGAGGGGGGTGTCTGAGAAGGTGGGTAGGGTGGGGTGGGACGGGGTGTATGGCTTGGGGTTCTAATTCAATCTGTCCTTTCTTCCTCTTCCTTCAGCTACCATCCACTGTTCTTTATTTCTCTTTTCTTCCTGTTGCACCTTCTCCGGCCCCTTTCTAACTTCTTCCTGACTTCTCTGCTTCTGCAGAGGCCTTTTTTAGCAACATTTAAAGCAACGAGGGGTTCTGCCCTCCACCCCCACCCCCACTCTCAACACTACATCTCCAATGGTCACCGTTTCCACCATATTTTCAGTGGTTCTGCCAATACCCAATATGATCAGGTCCAATGTTTGCTCTTTCCATACAGAATTTTCTGTTTTCGTGGCCTGCAGGACGGCTATTTCTTCTTTACTTCCGAGAAGAACAGCCGCCATAACCCAAGCCACCTGTTTCTGGTGGGATTCTCTCCACCCTAATCCTGGAAGTCCTTCTTCCAAGATATGTAGGTTACTGTGGTTACAGCATATTCTTTTGCCTTTCCTGCCTTCTTGAACCACAATTGTTCCAAATCTGCTTCCTCTGCCTCAACGTTTTCAATTTTCCTTTCTTCCACTGAGTACACCTTATATATTTACTGTTTTCTTACCCATATTTTCCAATACTTTCTGGAGTAGGGACAACTTAGCATCACCACCGATCCTACGTGCCATCTTCTCATATTTCTCCATGTTTGTCAGGTCCACCTCCTTTTTTGTGACTTCTGTCACTTCAGCAAATCTTTCTTCTTCCTTAAACACTTGTCCATTCTATCAACTGCTCATACGAGCCACTCCTCCGAAGAGGACAATTCGGACCCCCTAAGGTCTGAATAGAACATGTTCCTTACTGTTGGCATTGCTGATCCTGCTTAAGGCGGAGAGAAAGCACAAGACAGTCGACCCCTCCTCACACAATCAACAAATACACCAACACTATGTAAAAGCGTGAGAGGAAATGGGAAAGAAGAAAGAGAGCGAATGTCTTAATTCTCCTGCTTAAATAGTCTCGCCGATGAGAGTCTTGCTGTTGTATTAGATTGATAGATAGAGAGATATTGATATATGTAAATATATATGTGTGTATATATTTAAGTGCAAGATCTCAGGATCAAGGTGTAGGAAGTGAGTAAGCTTCAAGCAGTCCATAGTAGAAAGTATAAAAAGCAACTTTGAAGAACATTAGTGGTTTATTGTCAAAGAAGATTGTAAATGTTTTCGAAAATTAGGGAACAGAGGAGATAAAATCACCAGCAGAACCTCAGAAATAGTAATTAGCCTAACGAGGGGTACTCCACTAGCTACTGATAAGGGTGAATACACCTTAGTTAAATGAAGGTTACATTGTTGTCAAAATATCTCAAGAGAATAAGGTTCTGCTAGCTGGGAGACATATGTTACTGGGATTTTCACCTGTTCCAATCCCTAAATTTGCATGTGTCTGTAGTTATATGTGTGTTTGTGCATGTGTGTGTGTGTGTGTGTGTGTGTATGTAGAAGAGAAGAGATGAGAAAGGAATAAACGATCATCTTCTGAACTTTCTAGGATGATTGCTCCTTCCTTTGTCATTCCTTTTCTTATTACTGCTCCCTACTTGACTAATGTGTCATTCTGGTGTATATTCAGTTTCACACCAGGTTATTTGGATCTCAATGCCTTAGCAATATATTCTTTTACTTGTTTCAATCATTTTGATTGTGGCCACGCTGGAGCACCACCATTTAGTCAAAGAAATCGACCCCGGGACTTATTCTTTGCAAGCCTAGTACTTCTGTCGGTCTCTTTTAATGTATTTTAATTATCATGTGCTTTTCAAGAGGCTTTTATAATTGAAGATTTCAACTTCACAATTCAGTCTTAATTCACTGTGAGATACACGTTTCAAGGTTGTATTAATGTCCAACAGAAGTGTACCCCAACACCGTAACTTTGTTTCCTCATAGCTGCATGCAACAAACATGAATATTT
>NC_142947.1:48683423-48684010 GCF_046866305.1 Octopus bimaculoides | reverse complement strand
ACACACACATATACATATATAGAGACACACACACATATACATATATATATATACACACATATATACATATATATATATATATACACACATATATATGTACATATACATATATGCATGTATGTATACATATATATATATATATATATATATATATGCGGGTAAAAATAAATACAAAAAAAGGGCGCGTTGTATGATTGTGTATAGAGGAATATATTATTTTGTTTAAAAGAGTTCCAACACTGTCTGTTTTCTATGTTTTATTTATATTCCTGCAAAACCAATGTGGGATATAGAATATGGAATATACAATATATAATATAATATACAATATATAATATAAAATAAAAATGGATGGTACAATGAAATAAAGTATTGAATGTCTTATTGAATATATGGAATATGTCTTATTGAATAGATGAAATATTGAGTGTTCAATATAAAAGATCAAATATACAAATATATAAAGGCGAATATGTATTTTCTCTACCTTGTGGTATTTCATCATGGCCGGTATGACAGACTTTAACAGACTGTAATAGGTTGGCTGGTTTTCTGTCTTTTATACCAATTCCTATATATATATACAC
>NC_142947.1:48680289-48682923 GCF_046866305.1 Octopus bimaculoides | reverse complement strand
CACCGCCCTCAGTCAGGCGGGCAGTGCGATCGGTAGTAGATCCACTCTAGCTTTCTATAGAGGGTTAGTGGGAGAAAAGTGCGACGACGTTCTCGGGGAAACTCTAGGCGTCGAGGATAATCAGCTAAGCAGTCTGTTCAGGAGAACTTTCGGGCCGGGGCCCATGGATAATTTCCAAAGGTCCCTCGCCTGGCAGTGCTACCGAGGTGCGCTACCTGTTCGAGATAAACTCTACCGACATGGAAGTGCCGTCAACCGGGCCTGCCCGAGGTGCGCTCAGGACGACGAAACCGTTCTGCACGCACTCGTCCAGTGCCCGAGCATTGCTGACCTGTGGGTCTATATTGAACAGCTACTGTCACATGTAGGACGGATCCGGCTATCAGCTGGATCCATCGTGAGAATTGACCCGCTGACCTCCTTTAACCAGGAGGGCAAGGCAATTTTCCTATGCCTAGTGGCTGTAGCGAAAGAGGTGATATGGTGGACCCGTTTGAAAGGGTTAAAGACAGACACTTTCCTCTTTGGCCAGGGCCTCATCAACTTTTTCAAGTTCCACTTGAAAAGGAAGATGAGAGTAGAGAGGGAAGTGCTGTCTCATAGCAAATTCGTTGAAAGATGGGTGACTGTTGGAAAAATGGCCAGTATAAACGGACCAATTCTGAGAATACACCTGTAAAAAAAAAAAAAAAAAAAGGTAATGTAAAAGGAGAAAGGGCTCTATACCCCTTTCTTATTTTTTCTGACCAGGCTCCCGTGGTTTTATGGGTTTTTCCACGTGTAACCTTTCCTTTTTCGAAGCGCCTCCCACTTTGGGCGTTCTACTTATTTATTTATCTATTTATTTATCTATTTATTTATTATATCCTTCTCCGTTTTCTTCCTCTGTTTAGACGAACTTTCCTACCTTTTCGGACAAAACCTTTTGTAACCTTCGTCCTGTCTTTGTCCTTATATGTCTTTAATTGATATTAGCCCTTGTGGCCAATAAAACGAATTAATTATTATTATCATTATCATTATCATTCTTATTATTATTCAAATATTATTTTCACTTGTTTTATTTTTGCTTTTGTTTTTTGGGGGTTTTTTTGTTTTGTTTTTTTTTTTTGTAAGATATGTTTTCTGTAAAATTTGTAAAAATTGAAACTATTGGAGTGATTAAACATTAAAGTATTCTAACAGAAATGGTTGTTCCTTTTGAAACCAAATAGTCATGGGTTCAATGCCTGTGTCCAGCATCATCTCTCTTCACAGTTTCAGGTTGCTCAATGGAGACAACAGCAGGAGGGGGAAACTGTGCAGAACCCATCACATACACACACACACACACACACACACACACACACAGAGGAGAAATTATGAGAAACACCAATTTTATCTTTCCCCATTGTGGTCGTTGGGAGCTCAGCACTGGATGTTCCTGGTGCATTTGGAAGCACAACAGACCTTCAGACAACACTTCATTGAATTATGTTTGAGAAAAGGCAGCAAGCTACCAAAATTGTTCACATGCCGGACACAATGCTGAGAAGCATTGTCTCTGTCTTTATGTTCTTAGTTTAAGTTTTGCAGGGGTCAACTTTGCCTTTCATTCTATAAGGGCTGATAAATTAAGTATCAGTTGAAGTCTGGGGGTCGACATAATCCATTTAACAATCCCCTGAAATTGCTGGTTTTCTGCTAAAATTTGGAATCAGTCTGTTACAGAGAACTATGCGCATCCTTCTCTGTAAATTAATTCTCTCCTTCAATTACTGTTGCTTCTGTACTATGTGGTAACTTTGCTGGTACAGTGCCAAATATATGTATCAGGTTGGTGCAAAAGTAATGTCCGATTTCTAGAAAAAATGCTTCAGTGCGAATTTATCAACCTCTTCCTATAGTTTTAAGATATCACTGTGTCTAATTTGTACTATTTTCTTTCAGATTATCTAACTTCTGGCCATAATTCTCAGAAACTTTTACCACCATGTTTGTCCCATCTAAAGATCACATCAAAAATGTTTTACTCTACGAGTTTCATAAAAGTGTTAATACATGTGCGACTGCAAGATCTACTCAGAGCACTTATGGGGATGATGTAGTGAATGAAAGAAGTCACAGGAGGTGGTTTTCCCGCTTCCGAAATGGGAAAGTTGAATAATGGGTATTGTTTAGAATCTGTGGGCTTATAGAAGATGTCTGTTTCGATGTGGTTATTGACTATTTTAATTAGGATGTCAAGAAAAGGGAGTTGTTTACTGCTGTGTTCCATGGTGAATTGCATGTTGCTATAAATATTGTTAAGCATTATTTTGAAATCGAGCAGTTTGTCCATGCTCTCTTTCCAAAGTATAAAGCAATCGTCCAAATACCACTTCCAGTTCTCCTTTAAACAGCAAGGAAAAGAGGTGCCATATTTTTGTAGTGATGACTGGTATATTTTAAGTTCTAGGTAACCCATTACAAGGTTCGCAATCACTGGAGCAGCTCGGGTTCCCATTGCAATTCCACATTTTTGTCGATAGTAAACTGTATCGAACATGAAATAGTTGTTCAGAAAACCAACCACAAGGCAGAAATTTATGAACGCTGGTTAAATTCTATGCCAATAATTCTGCCTCATAAACTCCAAATTAAATGTATTCCAAA
>NC_142947.1:48557789-48677789 GCF_046866305.1 Octopus bimaculoides | reverse complement strand
AGCTACACTTTCAGCGCACCCACCCCCACTACTAACTTGGTCGCCCAGATAGCGGAAGCTATCGACTACCTCTAGTGTTTCACCCTGGAATGAGATAGAAGTTGTTTCCTGTTTGTTTACAGTCTTTATTGCACCTGAACATCTGCCACAAACAAAAACTAACTTGCTAGTTAACTTGCCTTTGATGTTGCTGCACCTCTTATGTGTCCATAGCTTGCACCGGGTACATCTTATACAGTTACTACCTACTCCTTTTCTACATACTGAGCAGGGCCATCTACCTGAAGGGGTTTGTGTTTTATCTACCTTCCTACTTATTAGGATTTTGGTTTTAGCTAGGTTGACTCTAAGGCCCTTCAATTCTAGACCTTGCTTCCACACCTGAAACTTCTCTAGTTCTGATAGTGACTCCGCAATTAGGGCAAGGTCATCAGCATAGAGGAGCTCCCAGGGGCTACCTGTCTTGAACTCCTCTGTGATTGCCTGGAGGACTATGATAGATAAGAGGGGGCTGAGGACGGAACCTTGGTGGACCCCTACCTCTACCCAGAATTCATTGCTGTACTCATTTCCAACCCTCACCTTACTGGCAGCATCTCTGTACATGGCTCGCACAGCTCTCACTAACCATTCTTCTATCCCAAGTTTCCTCATTGACCACCAGATAAGGGATCGGGGGACCCTGTCAAAGGCTTTCTCCATGTCAACGAAAGCCAGGTACAGAGGTTTATCCTTAGCTAGGTATTTCTCCTGCAACTGTCTCACTAGAAATATGGCATCAGTAGTGCTTTTACCTGGCACGAACCCAAACTGCATCTCATCTAAATTGATTCGCTCCCTAATTAGTTGGGCTATGACCCTCTCTGTAACTTTCATAACCTGATCTAACAGCTTGATGCCTCTGTAATTATTTGTATCTAAAGTGTCACCTTTACCTTTGTAGCAGTTGAATATGATGCTGCTACACCAGTCATTGGGTATGACTCCTTCGTGTATCACCTGGTTCGTAATACGGGTGACTAGGCTATAGCCAACACTGCCAGATATTTTGAGCATCTCTGCAGTGATTCCTGATGGGCCGGGGGCTTTCCCGGTCTTCATACTCTTAATTGCTTTATCTACCCTGGTACTATCAACTCGGATAGCTGGTCCCTCTATTGGGTCGACATACGGCAGGCTCTCTTTCTCCCATTCATTCTCTTTATATATATATACATGTGTGTGTGAGTGTATATATATATATAGATAGATATAGATATATATGATATATATATATATATATATATATATATACATACACACACACACACTTACCTGTATGTGTACATATACATTCGCATGTATATTTGAACGAAATCAGAAACTATTAGGTTTTGGTACAGTGACTATTATTGTTATTATTATTAACGTTGTTGTTGTTGTTGTTGTCACAAATATTGTTAGAACCGGTGTAATGAAAATGCCATTGTTTTCCGTGTTTCTGCCCCCAGGATTCCTTTCTCATCAAGGCAACTGCTTCCTGTGTCATTGCCCCTCCTCTTCTCCATCTCTTCCACCTTCTCTCTCCCTCTCTCTCTCCTCTCACCACAATGTTTTCAAATATTTCTTCCCCCCAAAAACACACACAATCAATCGTATTTATATACGCACATGCACATGGCTGAGTGGTAAGACGTTTGCTTCTCAACCACATAGTTCCAGGTTTAGTCCCAATACATGGCACTTTGGTCAAATGTCTTCTACTGTAGCCTTAGACCAACCAGATCTTTGTAAGCGGATTTGGTAGGCAAAAACTGAAAGACGCCCATCATGTATGTATGTATATATATATATATATATATATATATATATATATATATATATGTATATATGTATATATATTTCGTTTTTGGATTTGGTTTGCAAGATTTCTTTATGTGATTTCGTGTGTTGAAGCATATTCTTTTGTGTCTGGGGAGAGTCATTTTCTGATTGTGCCTTAAAATTTAACACACTCACCGGTAACATTTCCACTTATTTCTCAAGAGAGTCAAGACTATTGAAAAGGTCGCAAGACACAACGAAAATTTTAGGAAAATAAAAATAAGAAATAAGTGGAAATTTAACCGGTGAGTGTGTTAAATTTTAAGGCACAATAAGAAAATGACTCTCACCAGACACAACAGAATATTGTTGTTTGTTGTTTATAGTTTCAGCTTAGAGCTGCGGCCATGCTGATGCACCGCCGTGTTGCTACACTGTTATTACAGGGAGCCTCCTACAATATGTGGCACATGGTGAAGAATGGAGTTTGATTTAGCAACCCTCATTTGCACCTCTTGCCGTGAAGTAGGTTCATCTGGGACTCTTGACAGGAAGAGGTCCAGCATTGCTGGGATATTTGGCACTATGCAGTGTTGTCCCGTTCTGGCATTGGTGTAGCTTTCAATGCCAAAATTTGGCACAGTTCCTTCCAGGATCTTCCGGATGTATATTACTGCATACCTCTCCCGCCTTCTCTCAGGGAGTAGAGTCTTAGCTGTTTCAACCTTTCCCAGTAGCCGAGCAGTTGCAAAGAGACAATCTTCTTTGTGAATCTTCTCTGGATTGCTTCAAGGTCTGCTGTTAATTTCACACTGCTGGGTGACCACAGCTGTGAGCAGTAATCCAGGCGGCTGAGGACGAATGTCCTCCAGAGGATCATCATGGTTTCCTTATCTCTGGTTCTGAATGTTCTCAGGATCCAGCCAGCCAATCATCTGCACTTTGTTGCCATCCTGGTAATGTGCACGTGGAAAGAGGTATCATCACTCATGTCGATACCCAGGTCTCTCACTGATTTAGGCTCAGGGATTGAAATTCCCTGCGGACCAGTGTACTCTGTAAGTTTCATATTCAGTTTTGGACGTTGGTAGCGCAGGGCTTGGAATTTTTCAGCATTAAACAGTATATTATTATCCTCAGCCCATCTGTAAACTGAGTCCAACTCCTGCTGCAGATGTGCAACATCGCTGGAGTTCTGTATTTTCTGCGAGACTTTCGTATCGTCTGCGTAGCTTGCAAGAGTGGCTATCTGGGCACTTGAAGGCATATCTGAGAGAGCGACTATAAAAAGCAATGGTCCTAAGACAGAGCCCTGTTTATATATATATATATATATATATATATATATATATATATATACATATATATATATATATATATATATATACACACACACTCACATATATGTTTGAGTGTGTATGTGTGTGTGTGTGTGTGTGTGTGTGCATGCATACTTGTGATTGTGATTCTCCTCCAAAAATGCTTGGCAACCAGAGTTGGTTTGTTTGTGTCCCCATAAGTTAGCAGCTCAAAAAATGCAAGCTCTTGGAGTCAACTCGTTGGACTAAACCCTTCGAGGTGGTGCTCCAGCATGGCCGCAGCCAAATGGGTAAGAGAAAGGGAAAGAGAAGCGTGTAATAAATGTTTGCTTTCCTGTCAAGTTTGAGTAAGAACAATTCAACAAGAAAATGAAGAATGACTCAATATCGTATGTAGAGTAGGCTGACAGGGACTTCGAAGTCCTTTCCCGTTAGATAGTCTGATGGAGGGCATTAGGCTGATACTTCAAAGTCCAGGTCACCCTTCTTGTTGTAAAAGTATAATATATAAAGATATATATATATATATATATATATATAGGCGCAGCAGTGGCTGTGTGGTAAGTAGCTTACCTACCAACCGCATGGTTCCGTGTTCAGTCCCACTGCATGGCACCTTGGGCAAGTGTCTTCTACTATAGCCTCGGGCTCACCAAAGTCTTGTGAGTGGATTTGGTAGACGGAAACTGAAAGAAGCCTGTCGTATACATGTATATATATATAGGTATGTGTGTTTGTTCCCCCACCATCGCTTGACAACCGGATGAGAGTTTTATAGGAGTTGCTTGTTGCCAGGTATTCCAATGGGCCGTGACGTCTATAAAGCAAAGCAAGGGTTACAGGCAAAAAATGATCAACGAATAAAATTGTAATTGCTAGTGGAAGGAGGATTCTCAAATTCGCGAACATTACGGTAGAGAAAGCACTAACAGACAATAGACACAGTTCTGCTTCCTATTGTCACAGGAGTGGCTGTGTGTTAAGTAGCTTGATTACGAACCACATGGTTCCGGGGGTTCAGTCTCGCTGTGTTGCACCTTGGGCAGGTGTCTTCTAATATAGCCGTTTATTCTGTCCCCCCACCCCCATTCCACAACACTTTCACCGAAAATTTTTGTATATTCAGAATCTCCATAATAAATAATATTTGCATAGAAAATTTCATTAAAAAATATTCCTACACTCCTACACTTATATATATATATAAAATGGGCTTCTTTCAGTTTCCATCTACCAAATCCACTCACAAGGCTTCGGTTGGCCCCGAGACTATAGTAGAAGACACTAGCCCAAGGTGCCACACAGTGGGACTGAACCCGGAACCATGTGGTTCGTAAGCAAGCTACTTAACACACAGCCACTCCTACACCTATATATATATATAAGGTTGACTTCATTCAGTTTCTGTCTACCAAATCCTCTCACATGGCTTTGGTTGGCCCGAGGCTATAGTAGAAGACACTTGCCCTACAAATATCGTCCCGATCCAGGCACACGAGCGATTATCACATTTTGTTGGTGGACAGCCATGCACTTAATGTGAGTGAGGACTATACGCTCATCGCTGGAGGCCAACGCACCGAACATCCATGTGGCATCTATTCTGAGGGTCTCGTTGCAGCATTCGAGAAGCTCAAAGACTACGCCATTACACCTATGTCCAATGGCTTGTTTCTAGTCTGAACATCTCAACTCAAAATAAGCCCACTCTTCGCTAGATCCAGCTGCGGGAAGACGGGGTGGCAGACCTTCTCGGATGAGATTTTATAGGAGTTGCCTTTTGCCAGGTATTCCAATGGTCCGTGACGTCTACAAAGCAAAGCAAGGGTTACAGGCAAAAATAAGATCAACGAATAAAATTGTAATTGCTAGTGGAAGGAGGATTCTCAAATTCGCGAACATTACGGTAGAGAAAGCACTAACAGACAATAGACACAGTTCTGCTTCCTATTGTCACAGGAGTGGCTGTGTGGTAAGTAGCTTGCTTACGAACCACATGGTTCCGGGGGTTCAGTCTCGCTGTGTGGCACCTTGGGCAGGTGTCCTTTAATATAGCCGTTTATTCTGTCCCCCCACGCCCATTCCACAACACTTTTACCGAAATCTTTTGTATATTCAGAATCTCCATAATAAATAATATTTGCATAGAAAATTTCATTAAAAAATATTCATTTTTCTCAAAGTTATGACCTTCCAAAATCCTTAGGGTACAATTATGCCGTTATCTCCATGGCTTTAAAGGGAGATAATACTTAAACGCTTGCTATTTTAAAGTCATATCAAGAGTTGTCCTCTAAGGGAGGTAATTGGAAAAGACGTCTTGGAACTTTCGGAAAGTAAATTGTTATAGTTACCTCCCTTAGAATAAAAAATTATATTTTTGAATTCAAAACTATAATTCACATTCTAAGAGAGATAACTATAATGATTTACATTTATGAATGTTCCAAGACGTATTTTCCAATTTCGTTGAAAGTGCTTTGGAATAGTGGTGGGGGCATAGTATAGACGGCTATAGTAGAAGACACTTGCACAAGGTGCCACACAGTGGGACTGAGCCCCCGGAACCATATGCTTCGTAAGCAAGCTACTTAACACACAGCCATTCATACACCCATATATATATATATAAGATAGGCTTCTTTCAGTTTCCGTCTACCAAATCTACATACAAGGCTTAGGTTGGCCTGAGGCTGTAGTAGAAGACACTTGCCTAAGGTGCCACGCAGTGGGACTAAACACGGAACCATATGGTTTGTAAGCAAGCGACTTAACACACATACACTGCTACACTTATATATATATATATGAAGGGCTTCTTTCAGTTTCCATCTATCAAATCCACTTACAAGGATTTGGTTGGCCCCGAGGCAATAGTAGAAAACACTTGCCCAAGGTACCACACAGTGGGACTGAACTCCCGGAACCATGTGGTTCGTAAGCAAGCTACTTAACACACAGCCACTCCTACACAAATATATATATATATATAAAATGGGCTTCTTTCAGTTTCCGTCTACCAAATCCACCCAAAAGGCTTTGGTCGGCCCCGAGGCTGTAGTAGAAGACACTTGCCCAAGGTGCCACGCAGTAGAACTGAACCACGGAACTATGTTGTTCGTAAGCACGCTACTTAACACACAGCTACTCCTACACCTATACATATATATTTGATGGGCTTCTTTCAGTTTCCGTCTATCTAATCCACTCACAAGGCTTTGGTTGGCCTGAGGCAATAGTAGAAGACACTTGCCCAAGGTGCCACACAGTGGGACTGAACTCCCGGAACCATGTGGTTCGTAAGCAAGCTACTTAACACACAGCCACTCCTACACAAATATATATATATAAGACGGGTTTCTATCAGTTTCCGTCTATCAAATCCACTCACAAGTCTTCGGTTGGCATGAGGCTATAGTAGAAGACACTTGCTTAAGATGCCACGCAGTGGGACTAAACATGGAACCTTGTGGTTCGTAAGCAAGCGATTTAACACACAGCCATTCCTACACTTATATATATATATGATGGGCTTCTTTCAGTTTCCGTCTACCAAATCCACTCACAAGGCTTCGGTTGACCTGAGGCTATAGTAGAAGACATTTGCCCAAGGTGCCACACAGTGGGACTAAACACGGAACCATGTGGTTTGTAAGCAAGCGACTTAACAAACAGCCACTGCTACACTTATATATATATATGATGGGCTTCTTTCAGTTTCCGTCTATCAAATCCACTCACAAGGCTTTGGTCGGCCCCGAGGCTGTAGTAGAAGACACTTGCCCAAGGTGCCACGCAGTGAAACTGAACCTCGGAACCATGTGGTTCGTAAGCAAGCTACTTAACACACAGCCACTCCTACATCTATATATATATATATATATATAAGGTTGACTTCTTTCAGTTTCCGTCTACCAAATCCACTCACATGGCTTTGGTTGGCCCAAGGCTATAGTAGAAGACACTTGCCCTACAAATAGGCCCCGAGGCTATAGAAGACACTTGCCCAAGGTGCCACTGATGGGCTTCTTTCAGTTTCCGTCTACCAAATCCACTCACAAGGCTTTGGTCGGCCCCGAGGCTGTAGTAGAAGACAGTTGCTTAAGGTGCCATGCAGTGGAACTGAACCACGGAACTATGTTGTTCGTAAGCAAGCTACTTAACACACAGCTACTCCTACACCTATATATATATATATATATATATATATGATGGGCTTCTTTCAGAATGTACTACTGGAATATCATACCGATGACGGAAATTGAATTTTATCATTCATAATCCAGAAACACGTCTATGATTAACTTTAAATGGTTAGTTTTCATTGTTTTTTCTTCATGTTTTTGCCTTTGTGAGTTACAAGTAATGCTATCTGTTGGAGTTTCAGCTTTTTTAGCTGCTATTTCTGAACTTCGGTATATGGTGAAGCAAATGCTTGCTGATCCCTTAATTATGTTTATAAATATATATATATATATATATATATATATATATATTAATAAATTATAGGGTAGCAAAGAAAATTTTAGAAATTTTATTTACCACCAGTGGTCTAGCGAGAGTAAAAAAACAGTCAATAGACTATGTATTATTCATTAGAAATGTAGAGACGCCTATAATAGGACATCTACTCGCTAGAAATAGCAGCAAAAATACTACATACCACAAAAGTTAGGGATAATTTCGAAAGGAAATGAAAACTAAAAACTTTTACCAATCTATATTCAATAGATTAGGTAAACCGATTAGGTAAACCGTAAATACGCGGTATATTTTGAAAAATTAGACATAAGAACACGAACCATGCTGCGTACTGATTCGTGCTTCATATGTTGTCTGGTCAATTCTGCTGACGATAGTCCGACCTTGTAAGATATAATCTTTATCTTACTAAAATTGACTTGAAACCATGGTACAGAATATAGATTGGTAAAAGTTTTTATTTTTCATTTCCTTTCGAAATTATCCCTAACTTTTGTGGTATGTAGTATTTTCGTGCGGGTGACACGTAAAAGCACCCACTACACTCTCTGAGTGGTTGGCGTTAGGAAGGGCATCCAGCTGTAGAAACTCTGCCAAATCAGACTGGAGCCTGGTGTTGCCATCCGGTTTCACCAGTCCTCAGTCAAATCGTCCAACCCATGCTAGCATGGAAAGCGGACGTTAAACGATGATGATGATGATGATGATGAAAAGTTTTTATTTTTCATTTCCTTTCGAAATTATCCCTAACTTTTGTGGTATGTAGTATTTTTGCTGCTATTTCTAGCGAGTAGATGCCCTATTATAGGCGTCTCTACATTTCTAATGAAGTATATATATATATATATATATATATATATATATATATATATATATATATATATATGTATGTGTGTGTATATGTTCGTGTGTCTGTGTTTGTCCCCCCAACATCGCTTGACAACCGATGCTGGTGGGTTTACTACGTCCCCGTAACTTAGCGGTTCGGCAAAAAGAGACTGATAGAATAAGTACTGGGCTTCCAAAGAATAAGTCCTGAGGTCGATTTGCTCGACTAAAGGCGGTGCTCCAGCATGGCCGCAGTCAAATGACTGAAACAGGTAAAAGATTATATATATATATATATGTGTGTGGTAATCTTCCAGTTTCGAGGGGTTAAATAAATTACAAGGGAAATAACTGAACGTCTTACCAGTATTATCCGTACTACTTTGTTTATAAGTAAATCACGTGATTTGATTGACGTTAACTGTTTCTATATAAATCACACACGTGATTGAATATCATAGTTTCTTATGAGAAATCGAAAATGCCTCGTGGAAGACCAGCTGCACAACATCTAACCTGAACCCTAACCCTAACCCTAAACTTTTATAAAAAAAAATTCTGTCGCATGCTGTTTTAGAGAAAAAGTAGTACGGATAATACTGGTAAGTCGTTCAGTTATTTCCCTTGTAATTTATTTAACCCCTCGAAACTGGAAGATTACCATATATTTATATCAGAGGGGAAGCAGATAAGAAAAAATTTTCCAATGTTGTGCACTGTGAGGACCAAAGACTCGAGGTATTTCGTGTTGCAAGACAATGTAGGAGAGAGAATAGTGATGTCGTAGGAGAGAAATGTGTTCGCATGGATGATGGTACACTTGCACTAAATGAGGCTGCAAAGAAAAAGGTCTGGAGATGCCACTACAATAGATTGCTTAATAAAGAGAATGAATGGGAGAAAGAGAGCCTGCCGTATGTCGACCCAACAGAGGGACCAGCTATCCGAGTTGATAGTACCAGGGTAGATAAAGCAATTAAGAGTATGAAGACAGGGAAACCCCCCGGCACATCAAGAATCACTGCAGAGATTCTCAAAATATCTGGCAGTGTTGGATACAGCCTAGTCACCCGTATTACGAACCAGGTGTTACACGAAGGAGTCATACCCAATGACTGGTGTAGCAGCACCATAGTCAACTGCTACAAAGGTAAAGGTGATGCTTTAGATACAAATAATTACAGAGGCATCAAGCTGTTAGATCAGGTTATGAAAGTTACGGAGAGGGTCATAGCCCAACTAATTAGGGAGCGAATCAATTTAGATGGGATGCAGTTTGGGTCCGTGCCAGGTAAAAGCACTACTGATGCCATATTTCTAGTGAGACAGCTGCAGGAGAAATACCTAGCCAAGGATAAACCTCTGTACCTGGCTTTCGTTGACATGGAGAAAGCTTTTGACAGGGTCCCCTGATCCCTTATCTGGTGGTCAATGAGGAAATTTGGGATAGAAGAATATTTAGTGAGAGCTGTGCGACCCATGTACAGAGATGCTGCCAGTAAGGTGAGGGTTGGAAATGAGTACAGTAATGAATTCCGGGTAGAGGTAGGGGACCACCAAGGTTCCGTCCTCAGCCCCCTCCTATTTTTCATAGTCCTCCAGGCAATCACAGAGGAATTCAAGACAGGTTGCCCCTGGGAGCTCCTCTATGCTGATGACCTTGCACTAATTGCGGAGTCACTTTCAGAACTAGAGGAGAAGTTTCAGGTGTGGAAGCAAAGACTAGAATCGAAGGGCCTTAGAGTCAACCTAGCTAAAACCAAAATCCTAATAAGTAGGAAGGTAGATAAAACACAAACCCCTTCAGGTAGATGGCCCTGCTCAGTATGTAGAAAAGGAGTACGTAGTAACTCTATAAGATGTACCCGGTGCAAGCTATGGACACATAAGAGGTGCAGCAATATCAAAGGCAGGTTAACTAGGAAGTTAGTTTTTGTATGTGGCAGATGTTCAGGTGCAATAAACACTGTAAACAAACAGGAAACAACTTCTATCTCATTCCAGGGAGAAAAACTAGAGGTAGTCGATAGCTTCCGCTATCTGGGTGACCAAGTTAGTAGCGGGGGTGGGTGCGCTGAAAGTGTAGCTGCTAGAATAAGAATAGCCTGGGCAAAGTTTAGAGAGCTCTTACCTCTGCTGGCGACAAAGGGACTCTCACTCAGAGTAAAAGGCAGACTGTATGACGCATGCGTACGAACAGCCATGCTACATGGCAGTGAAACATGGGCTGTAACTGCTGAGGACATGCGTAAGCTCACAAGGAATGAAGCCAGTATGCTCCGTTGGATGTGTAATGTCAGTGTGCATACCCATCAGAGTGTAAATATCTTGAGAAAAAAGCTGAACATTAGAAGCATCAGTTGTGGTGTGCAAGAGAGACGATTGCACTGATATGGACATGTGGTGAGAATGGATGAGGATAGCTGCGTGAAAAAGTGCCACACCCTAACAGTTGAGGGAACCCGTGGAAGAGGTAGGCCCAGGAAGACCTGGGCTGAGGTGGTAAGGCAAGACCTTCGAATATTGGGCCTCACCGAGGCGATGACTACTGACTGAGACCTTTGGAAATGTGCTGTGCATGAGAAGACTTGGCAAGCCAAGTGAGATCATTGGCAGTGCCCCTGGACTGGCTCTTGTGCGGATGGCACATAAGATGCACCATTTTGAGCGTGACCGTTGCCAGTACCGCCTGACTGGCCTTCATAGGATTTTCGAGCGAGATCGTTGCCAGTGCCCCTGAACTGGCTCTTGTGCGGGTGGCACATAAAAGACACCATCTCGAGCGTGGCCGTTTTCGTGCGGGTGACACGTAAAAGCACCCACTACACTCTCTGAGTGGTTGACGTTAGGAAGGGCATGCAGCTGTAGAAACTCTGCCAAATTAGATTGGAGCCTGGTGTTGCCATCCGGTTTCACCAGTCCTCAATCAAATCGTCCAACCCATGCTAGCATGGAAAGCGAACGTTAAACGATGATGATGATGATTATATATATATATACGATGGGCTTCTTTCCGTTTCCGTCTACCAAATCCACTCACAAGGCTTTGGTGGGCTCGAGGCTATAGTAGAAGACACTTGCCCAAGGTGCCACGCAGTGGGAATGAACCCGGACCCATGTGGTTGGTAAGCAACCTAATGGGTTCATTTGTGGTTTGATTCTACAGTTGGATGTCCTTCTTGCTGCCAATCAGTATGTAAGGTGTATGTGTGTGTGTGTGTGTATATATATATATATATATATATATATATATATATATATATATGTTGTTTAGTAGTAATCCACAGAGAGAGAGATAGAATGCTGTTGTAAGAGAAGAGAATTAGAGCTTAGTGTGAGTTGTAAGGTTGTGGGACGTTATCTCACAGTTATTGACAGTAAACTTCATTTCTCTCTCTGTCCAAGGTTCTAGTTGGTCAGCCAGGAGGCTGCACCAGGCTCCAATCTGATCTGGCAAGGTTTCTACGGCTGGATGCCCTTTCTAACACGAATCACTATGAGAGTGTAGTGGGTGCTTTTTATATACCACTGGCACAGGAGCCAGTCAGGCGGCATTGGCAACGACCACGCTAGAATGCTTTTTCCTTGCCACTGGCATGGAACCAGTCAGGCAACACTGGCATCAACCACACACGAAGGGTTCTTTTTACCTGTGTGTGTGTATATATATATCATCATCATCATCATCATCATCATCGTTTAACGTCCGCTTTCCATGCTAGCATGGGTTGGACGATTTGACTGAGGACTGGTGAAACCGGATGGCAACACCAGGCTCCAGTCTGATTTGGCAGAGTTTCTACAGCTGGATGCCCTTCCTAACGCCAACCACTCAGAGAGTGTAGTGGGTGCTTTTACGTGTCACCCGCACGAAAACGGCCACGCTCGAAATGGTGTCTTTTATGTGCCACCCGCACAAGCCAGTCCAGGGGCACTGGCAACGATCTCGCTCGAAAATCCTACAGGAGCCAGTCAGGCGGTACTGGCAACGGCCACGCTCAAAATGGTGCATCTCATGTGCCACCCGCACAAGAACCAGTCCAGGGGCACTGGCAACGATCTTACTTGGCTTGCCGGGTCTTCTCACGCACAGCCCATTTCCAAAGGTCTCGGTCCGTAGTCATCGCCTCGGTGAGGCCCAATGTACGAAGGTCTTGCCTCACCACCTCAGCCCAGGTCTTCCTGGGCCTACCTCTTCCACGGGTTCCCTCAACTGTTAGGGTGTGGCACTTTTTCACGCAGCTATCCTCCTCCATTCTCACCACATGTCCATACCAGCGCAATCGTCTCTCTTGCACGCCACAACTGATGCTTCTAATGTTCAGCTTTTCTCTCAAGATACTTACACTCTGACGGGTATTCACATTGACATTACACATCCAACGGAGCATACTGGCTTCATTCCTTGCGAGCTTACGTATGTCCTCAGCAGTTACAGCCCATGTTTCACTGCCATGTAGCATGGTTGTTCGTACGCATGCGTCATACAGTCTGCCTTTTACTCTGAGTGAGAGTCCCTTTGTCGCCAGCAGGGGTAAGAGCTCTCTAAACTTTGCCCAGGCTATTCTTATTCTAGCAGCTACACTTTCAGCGCACCCACCCCCACTACTAACTTGGTCGCCCAGATAGCGGAAGCTATCGACTACCTCTAGTTTTTCACCCTGGAATGAGATAGAAGTTGTTTCCTGTTTGTTTGCAGTCTTTATTGCACCTGAACATCTGCCACAAACAAAAACTAACTTGCTAGTTAACCTGCCTTTGATGTTGCTGCACCTCTTATGTGTCCATAGCTTGCACCGGGTACATCTTATAGAGTTACTACCTACTCCTTTTCTACATACTGAGCAGGGCCATCTACCTGAAGGGGTTTGTGTTTTATCTACCTTCCTACTTATTAGGATTTTGGTTTTAGCTAGGTTGACTCTAAGGCCCTTCAATTCTAGACCTTGCTTCCACACCTGAAACTTCTCCTCTAGTTCTGATAGTGACTCCGCAATTAGGGCAAGGTCATCAGCATAGAGGAGCTCCCAGGGGCAACCTGTCTTGAACTCCTCTGTGATTGCCTGGAGGACTATGGTAAATAATAGGGGGCTGAGGACGGAACCTTGGTGGACCCCTACCTCTACCCGGAATTCATTGCTGTACTCATTTCCAACCCTCACCTTACTGGCCGCATCTCTGTACATGGCTCGCACAGCTCTCACTAGCCATTCTTCTATCCCAAGTTTCCTCATTGACCACCAGATAAGGGATCGGGGGACCCTGTCAAAGGCTTTCTCCATGTCAACGAAAGCCAGGTACAGAGGTTTATCCTTGGCTAGGTATTTCTCTTGCAACTGTCTCACTAGAAATAAGGCATCAGTAGTGCTTTTACCTGGCACGAACCCAAACTGCATCTCATCTAAATTGATTCGCTCCCTAATTAGTTGGGCTATGACCCTCTCTGTAACTTTCATAACCTGATCTAACAGCTTGATGCCTCTGTAATTATTTGTATCTAAAGCGTCCCCTTTACCTTTGTAGCAGTTGACTATGATGCTGCTACACCAGTCATAGGGTATGACTCCTTCGTGTATCACCTGGTTCGTAATACGGGTGACTAGGCTATAGCCAACACTGCCAGATATTTTGAGCATCTCTGCAGTGATTCCTGATGGGCCGGGGGCTTTCCCGGTCTTCATACTCTTAATTGCTTTATCTACCCTGGTACTATCAACTCGGATAGCTGGTCCCTCTATTGGGTCGACATAAGGCAGGCTCTCTTTCTCCCATTCATTCTCTTTATTAAGCAATCTATCGTAGTGGCATCTCCAGACCTCTTTCTTTGCATCCTCATTTAATGCAAGCGTACCATCATCCATGCGAACACATTTCTCTCCTACAACATCACTATTCTCTCTCCTACACTGTCTTGCAACCCGAAATACCTCGAGTCTTTGGTCCTCACGGCGCAGAACATTGGCAAATCTTTCCTTATCTGCTTCCCCTCTGGCTAAATAAACCTGTCGCCTAGCCTCCCTTCTGGCACATTGGTACAATTCCCTGCTACCACCGTTCTTCCAGTCCTTCCAAGCTTGTTTCTTTTGTCTAATAGCCCTGTCTACCTCCTTGTTCCACCACCACGTTACTCTGGGTTGGGAGGGGACCTTACACCACCCACAAATCTGGTCGGTGGCTTTCAACAGGTTGTCCCGCAGAAATCTCCAATTGTCTTCCACGTTGTATGATGCTATATCCCCTTCTATTTCGTTAAATGCTTCAAGTAACTTGTCTCTAAGTCTCTGTCCGTTTGCAGGGTCTTTAAGCTTCCACACCCTTCTTCTCCAAGCCTGTCTAATTCTGGGCACCCATTTTGCCTTGATCCCAAAGTCGCTAACTACTAATCTATGTTGTGGGGTACATTCTTCGCCAGGGTAGGTTTTGGCATTTATAAGCCGCCCTCTTTCCCTATTTCTGGCGAGGATGTAGTCGATTTGGCTAGAGTGTCTGCCGGAGCGGTAGGTGACTAGGTGACTGGCAGGTTTCCTGAAGTTGGTATTGCAGACTATAAGATTGGTTGCATCACAGAACTCCAGCAGTCTGGTTCCCTCCTCGTTGCGGGAACCGAAGCCATAGCCTCCATGTATGCCATGGAAGCCCCCAGCACGACGTCCGACATGACCGTTGAAGTCTCCAGCCACAAAGAGAAGGTCCCTGTCACTCGTCGACGAGGTAGTTTGCAAGAGGGTGTCATAGAATTGGTCTTTCAGACCATCTGGTAGCCCAGGTTGAGGTGCATAGGCTGAGATGACAGTAGCTAATCTATGATGAAGCACTAGTCTGATCTTAAGTACTCTGTCACTTACTCTAACGACCTCGATTACCTTATCCACCCATTTCTCCGCTAGAAGTATTCCTACGCCCCCGACCCCGTCAGTGTTCCCTGCCCAGAAAATCTTGTACCTGTGTTCTTTGCCTGTGAGGAACCTTGCAGAACCTCCTCTCCATCTTACTTCCTGGATGCAGCACATATCTACGCATCTCCGTTCAAGCATCTCAACAATTTCACCAGATCTACCTTTCAGCGTGCCGACGTTGAGAGTGCCAATCCTAACAGTATGGATGTTGGGGGTGTGGGCCTGTAGCCTGGGAAGAGGAAAAGCAGTGTCGTGTACCTGAAAAGAAAACTTGCAATTGGAAGAATTCATAAGCAAAACATTACCTACAACCTGCAAACATTTCTCAACCTTAATGCGCTACCCAAAGGTAGGGGAGAGGATGGCCAAGGCCACTAGATGGGTTCCGGGAGACAGCCGAGGTTGACAGGATGACAAAGGGATGAACTTCCGGTGGAGGGGGCGGGATGACAGAGGAATGAACTTCCGGTGGAGGGGGTGGGATGACAGAGGAATGAACTTCCGGTGGAGGGGGTGGGATGACAGAGGAATGAACTTCCGGTGGAGGGGTGGGATGACAGAGGAATGAACTTCCGGTGGAGGGGTGGGATGACAGAGGAATGAACTTCCGGTGGAGGGGTGGGATGACAGAGGAATGAACTTCCGGTGGAGGGGGTGGGATGACAGAGGAATGAACTTCCGGTGGAGGGGGCGGGATGACAGAGAAATGAACTTCCGGTGGAGGGGGTGGGATGGCAGAGGAATGAACTTCCGGTGGAGGGGGTGCGATGACAGAGGAATGAACTTCCGGTGGAGGGGGTGGGATGACAGAGGAATGAACTTCCGGTGGAGGGGTGGGATGACAGGGGAATGAACTTCCGGTGGAGGGGGGGTGGCAGAGGAATGAACTTCCGGTGGAGGGGGTGGGATGACAGAGGAATGAACTTCCGGTGGAGGGGGTGGGATGGCAGAGGAATGAACTTCCGGTGGAGGGGGTGGGATGACAGAGGAATGAAACTTCCGGTGGAGGGGGTGGGATGACAGAGGAATGACAGACGAATGAACTTCCGGTGGAGGGGGTGGGAGGGCGGGTTACCGCCAGCGAGTAGAGAGGGCTCCGAGTAGAGAGGGCTCTTAATTGTAGATTTTAAATATTTGAGAGACAACAATGCATAAATCGTAATTTTTTTAAAAGAGCAATGAATTCTGGGTGATTAGAATATAACGTAGCATGAATTTAGGAAGCTTAGAAAATGAATAAGCATGAATTTAAGACAACAACTGAATTCAATTGAATTTCATGGAGAGAAACAAGAAAGCGCAAGGTATTGAGATGTTTGAGGCCGTAAATAAATAAAAATCTCTATCTTATCTGCATCTTGGGTATTTCGTCGTAGTACGTCAGCTAGATAATTTAGAATGGGTTTCTCATTTATATATAGCCAGAACCTGAAGACCTTAAAGGAAAAACTACGAAGGGGGAGAGAGAGGATGGAGGGGTAGACAGAGGCATGGCGGGAGAAAAGATCATCATCATCATCATCATATATATATATAAAGAGAGAGAGAGAGAGAGAGAGGGAGAGGGGGGACCAGTCAAGCAGCACATCACGCTGTAATTCTTGGGCTGAGAAATCAACACTTAAAAGCCATAATTTTAAGGAGCGATAAGAATTTTTGAATAAAGGAAAATGGGTAGTGGTGGTGGGTAGGTACCGCCAGCGAGTAGAGAGGGCTCTTAATTGTAGATTTTAAATATTTGAGAGACAACAATGCATAAATCGTAATTTTTTTAAAAGAGCAATGAATTCTGGGTGATTAGAATATAACGTAGCATGAATTTAGGAAGCTTAGAAAATGAATAAGCATGAATTTAAGACAACAACTGAATTCAATTGAATTTCATGGAGAGAAACAAGAAAGCGCAAGGTATTGAGATGTTTGAGGCCGTAAATAAATAAAAATCTCTATCTTATCTGCATCTTGGGTATTTCGTCGTAGTACGTCAGCTAGATAATTTAGAATGGGTTTCTCATTTATATATAGCCAGAACCTGAAGACCTTAAAGGAAAAACTACGAAGGGGGAGAGAGAGGATGGAGGGGTAGACAGAGGCATGGCGGGAGAAAAGATCATCATCATCATCATCATATATATATATAAAGAGAGAGAGAGAGAGAGAGAGGGAGAGGGGGGACCAGTCAAGCAGCACATCACGCTGTAATTCTTGGGCTGAGAAATCAACACTTAAAAGCCATAATTTTAAGGAGCGATAAGAATTTTTGAATAAAGGAAAATGGGTAGTGGTGGTGGGTAGGTACCGCCAGCGAGTAGAGAGGGCTCTTAATTGTAGATTTTAAATATTTGAGAGACAACAATGCATAAATCGTAATTTTTTTTAAAAGAGCAATGAATTCTGGGTGATTAGAATATAACGTAGCATGAATTTAGGAAGCTTAGAAAATGAATAAGCATGAATTTAAGACAACAACTGAATTCAATTGAATTTCATGGAGAGAAACAAGAAAGCGCAAGGTATTGAGATGTTTGAGGCCGTAAATAAATAAAAATCTCTATCTTATCTGCATCTTGGGTATTTCGTCGTAGTACGTCAGCTAGATAATTTAGAATGGGTTTCTCATTTATATATAGCCAGAACCTGAAGACCTTAAAGGAAAAACTACGAAGGGGGAGAGAGAGGATGGAGGGGTAGACAGAGGCATGGCGGGAGAAAAGATCATCATCATCATCATCATATATATATATAAAGAGAGAGAGAGAGAGGGAGAGGGGGGACCAGTCAAGCAGCACATCACGCTGTAATTCTTGGGCTGAGAAATCAACACTTAAAAGCCATAATTTTAAGGAGCGATAAGAATTTTTGAATAAAGGAAAATGGGTAGTGGTGGTGGGTAGGTACCGCCAGCGAGTAGAGAGGGCTCTTAATTGTAGATTTTAAATATTTGAGAGACAACAATGCATAAATCGTAATTTTTTTAAAAGAGCAATGAATTCTGGGTGATTAGAATATAACGTAGCATGAATTTAGGAAGCTTAGAAAATGAATAAGCATGAATTTAAGACAACAACTGAATTCAATTGAATTTCATGGAGAGAAACAAGAAAGCGCAAGGTATTGAGATGTTTGAGGCCGTAAATAAATAAAAATCTCTATCTTATCTGCATCTTGGGTATTTCGTCGTAGTACGTCAGCTAGATAATTTAGAATGGGTTTCTCATTTATATATAGCCAGAACCTGAAGACCTTAAAGGAAAAACTACGAAGGGGGAGAGAGAGGATGGAGGGGTAGACAGAGGCATGGCGGGAGAAAAGATCATCATCATCATCATCATATATATATATAAAGAGAGAGAGAGAGAGAGAGAGGGAGAGGGGGGACCAGTCAAGCAGCACATCACGCTGTAATTCTTGGGCTGAGAAATCAACACTTAAAAGCCATAATTTTAAGGAGCGATAAGAATTTTTGAATAAAGGAAAATGGGTAGTGGTGGTGGGTAGGTACCGCCAGCGAGTAGAGAGGGCTCTTAATTGTAGATTTTAAATATTTGAGAGACAACAATGCATAAATCGTAATTTTTTTAAAAGAGCAATGAATTCTGGGTGATTAGAATATAACGTAGCATGAATTTAGGAAGCTTAGAAAATGAATAAGCATGAATTTAAGACAACAACTGAATTCAATTGAATTTCATGGAGAGAAACAAGAAAGCGCAAGGTATTGAGATGTTTGAGGCCGTAAATAAATAAAAATCTCTATCTTATCTGCATCTTGGGTATTTCGTCGTAGTACGTCAGCTAGATAATTTAGAATGGGTTTCTCATTTATATATAGCCAGAACCTGAAGACCTTAAAGGAAAAACTACGAAGGGGGAGAGAGAGGATGGAGGGGTAGACAGAGGCATGGCGGGAGAAAAGATCATCATCATCATCATCATATATATATATAAAGAGAGAGGGAGAGGGGGGACCAGTCAAGCAGCACATCACGCTGTAATTCTTGGGCTGAGAAATCAACACTTAAAAGCCATAATTTTAAGGAGCGATAAGAATTTTTGAATAAAGGAAAATGGGTAGTGGTGGTGGGTAGGTACCGCCAGCGAGTAGAGAGGGCTCTTAATTGTAGATTTTAAATATTTGAGAGACAACAATGCATAAATCGTAATTTTTTTTAAAAGAGCAATGAATTCTGGGTGATTAGAATATAACGTAGCATGAATTTAGGAAGCTTAGAAAATGAATAAGCATGAATTTAAGACAACAACTGAATTCAATTGAATTTCATGGAGAGAAACAAGAAAGCGCAAGGTATTGAGATGTTTGAGGCCGTAAATAAATAAAAATCTCTATCTTATCTGCATCTTGGGTATTTCGTCGTAGTACGTCAGCTAGATAATTTAGAATGGGTTTCTCATTTATATATAGCCAGAACCTGAAGACCTTAAAGGAAAAACTACGAAGGGGGAGAGAGAGGATGGAGGGGTAGACAGAGGCATGGCGGGAGAAAAGATCATCATCATCATCATCATATATATATATAAAGAGAGAGAGAGAGAGAGAGAGGGAGAGGGGGGACCAGTCAAGCAGCACATCACGCTGTAATTCTTGGGCTGAGAAATCAACACTTAAAAGCCATAATTTTAAGGAGCGATAAGAATTTTTGAATAAAGGAAAATGGGTAGTGGTGGTGGGTAGGTACCGCCAGCGAGTAGAGAGGGCTCTTAATTGTAGATTTTAAATATTTGAGAGACAACAATGCATAAATCGTAATTTTTTTAAAAGAGCAATGAATTCTGGGTGATTAGAATATAACGTAGCATGAATTTAGGAAGCTTAGAAAATGAATAAGCATGAATTTAAGACAACAACTGAATTCAATTGAATTTCATGGAGAGAAACAAGAAAGCGCAAGGTATTGAGATGTTTGAGGCCGTAAATAAATAAAAATCTCTATCTTATCTGCATCTTGGGTATTTCGTCGTAGTACGTCAGCTAGATAATTTAGAATGGGTTTCTCATTTATATATAGCCAGAACCTGAAGACCTTAAAGGAAAAACTACGAAGGGGGAGAGAGAGGATGGAGGGGTAGACAGAGGCATGGCGGGTGAAAAGATCATCATCATCATCATCATATATATATATAAAGAGAGAGAGAGAGAGAGAGAGGGAGAGGGGGGACCAGTCAAGCAGCACATCACGCTGTAATTCTTGGGCTGAGAAATCAACACTTAAAAGCCATAATTTTAAGGAGCGATAAGAATTTTTGAATAAAGGAAAATGGGTAGTGGTGGTGGGTAGGTACCGCCAGCGAGTAGAGAGGGCTCTTAATTGTAGATTTTAAATATTTGAGAGACAACAATGCATAAATCGTAATTTTTTTAAAAGAGCAATGAATTCTGGGTGATTAGAATATAACGTAGCATGAATTTAGGAAGCTTAGAAAATGAATAAGCATGAATTTAAGACAACAACTGAATTCAATTGAATTTCATGGAGAGAAACAAGAAAGCGCAAGGTATTGAGATGTTTGAGGCCGTAAATAAATAAAAATCTCTATCTTATCTGCATCTTGGGTATTTCGTCGTAGTACGTCAGCTAGATAATTTAGAATGGGTTTCTCATTTATATATAGCCAGAACCTGAAGACCTTAAAGGAAAAACTACGAAGGGGGAGAGAGAGGATGGAGGGGTAGACAGAGGCATGGCGGGAGAAAAGATCATCATCATCATCATCATATATATATATAAAGAGAGAGAGAGAGAGGGAGAGGGGGGACCAGTCAAGCAGCACATCACGCTGTAATTCTTGGGCTGAGAAATCAACACTTAAAAGCCATAATTTTAAGGAGCGATAAGAATTTTTGAATAAAGGAAAATGGGTAGTGGTGGTGGGTAGGTACCGCCAGCGAGTAGAGAGGGCTCTTAATTGTAGATTTTAAATATTTGAGAGACAACAATGCATAAATCGTAATTTTTTTAAAAGAGCAATGAATTCTGGGTGATTAGAATATAACGTAGCATGAATTTAGGAAGCTTAGAAAATGAATAAGCATGAATTTAAGACAACAACTGAATTCAATTGAATTTCATGGAGAGAAACAAGAAAGCGCAAGGTATTGAGATGTTTGAGGCCGTAAATAAATAAAAATCTCTATCTTATCTGCATCTTGGGTATTTCGTCGTAGTACGTCAGCTAGATAATTTAGAATGGGTTTCTCATTTATATATAGCCAGAACCTGAAGACCTTAAAGGAAAAACTACGAAGGGGGAGAGAGAGGATGGAGGGGTAGACAGAGGCATGGCGGGAGAAAAGATCATCATCATCATCATCATATATATATATAAAGAGAGAGAGAGAGAGGGAGAGGGGGGACCAGTCAAGCAGCACATCACGCTGTAATTCTTGGGCTGAGAAATCAACACTTAAAAGCCATAATTTTAAGGAGCGATAAGAATTTTTGAATAAAGGAAAATGGGTAGTGGTGGTGGGTAGGTACCGCCAGCGAGTAGAGAGGGCTCTTAATTGTAGATTTTAAATATTTGAGAGACAACAATGCATAAATCGTAATTTTTTTAAAAGAGCAATGAATTCTGGGTGATTAGAATATAACGTAGCATGAATTTAGGAAGCTTAGAAAATGAATAAGCATGAATTTAAGACAACAACTGAATTCAATTGAATTTCATGGAGAGAAACAAGAAAGCGCAAGGTATTGAGATGTTTGAGGCCGTAAATAAATAAAAATCTCTATCTTATATATATATATATATATATATATATATACATATATATATATATATATAATGTAACAAAAGAAGAAAAAAAATGATTCCTTAAATGGAGTGTAAAACATCCAGTTCACAGATACAGCAGTTGAATACCACAGACATAGGAGTATAAATTACAAATAATAAATTAAATAGAAAAATACAATTGACAATCTAACAATTTATTTACATTATAATACTATAATTTTTGAAAAAGACAAAGTCAACAATTTATTTTGACTTATATACAATATTTGATTGATAAACAATACATATCTATGTACATAAGCCACTTGAGCACATGGTTTCAAAAAGACACATGAAATTCTATGTTCAAGGAATGCTAAATCACAAAATATTGGTTCGAAATTGCTATGTTTAAGAGTATTTGCATTGAGAATTCAAATACATAAAAGAACAACAAAATTAAAACAATTATAGCGAAGATCAATATTTATTATATAAATATGCCTCTACATATTCGAAAGAAAGAATTTCCAGTATATCAACTATTTATTTATTTGTGCTATCATCGTTTAACGTCCGCTTTCCATGCTAGCATGGGTTATTTATGATTACCATAAGAAAACAAATGTAAATTATGAATAATAATATATAATAACTCTTTTTCATTTACTTCTATCAGCACAAAGTCATTATTTCTCATAGGAAGTTTAAGAGGTGTCCAATGGGAAAGCATAGTTGTGTTTGAATTAGGGTATGACATGACATTTAAAAGTGATATTAGGTATGGTGTGGATTTAAAAATTTCTTTTTTTTTAAAAGAAGTTTTTTTGTGCAGACGTCACCGCTGTGAACAAAGAAGGCAACAATTGTCTGCACCTTGCTGTAAAGAAAGTGTTTCATTCTGAGGAGGAACACTTGACCATTTTAGTTAAGTACTGCATGAAGCTCAACATGCGAAATAGAGAAAGGCTCTCTGGTGTGGTGGTTGCTAGTTATCTAATCCACGAGAGTGGAAATTTTTACTTTAAAAGCAAGAGAATTAACTCCACTTAAAAATGCAAAGTTGAAAGAAAAATTAAAGCTATTATTCACAGCACAGGCACCATGTAGGTTGTGTGAAGTAAAGAAATACAACATGAAATTCTATCCCTGTGGTCATGTTGTGATTTGTGGGGAATGCTTTTCCAAAATTCCTCTGAAATGATGTCTAGGGTGCCAACTACTTATAAGAGTCCCACGTTGGCACCTACATCAGAAAGGAAACCATAGCAAGTTGAGACTCCAAAGATTGAAGAGAAGCAAGCTCAAACAGTGGCAGAAGCAGTTGAGACTCCAACGTGTGTAGAGGAGGTCCTGACGACATCAGACAGTTGAATCTGCAAAGGTTGAGGACAAGAAAGTACAGACTGATTCACAGCCATTGGAGGCTACATCCTACCAAGTCTGCAAAGTATGAGAACAAGGAAGTACAGACTGATTCACAGCCATTAGAGGTTGTATCCCAGTAAGTTGGTTCTCAAAACCTAGAAGAGAAGCATCTCCTGAAGGTGTCAAGGCAGTTAGGAAGTAATTGGTAACAAGCTGGTATTTTTTTAGGAATTAAAACTATTGACCTGGAAATTATCAAGCACAACAATCCCTTCAGCATTGTAAGACAGAGCTACCAAATTCTGTGCAAATGGTTTCTAAGTTGTAATCCAAAAAAACAAACACACAAATCACTAAAAGAAACTGAGTGTTTCACTGCATTTGAATGTCTATCATTAGACAGATGTGGGGTCTGTGTAAATGTTGCTACTCTTTAGTCTCAGGCGCAACTTCACTAAACAGAGACCCAGGATTAAATTCGTTCAGTCAGAAGGAATTCTTAAATGTAAAGAACCCAGAGCCACATGGCCCAATACGTTCTTCTTTAAGATGGCAAATGGTGAATTGAAGAGGGTTCACCAATTAAATCCATCAGACCTCTACCATATTGAGACTCCTTTAATACTTTGGCTCCCTTATTTGGGATTAACCTTTGAAGTATTCAAAAAACATTTATCACGTTTTACAACATTACCCCTCAGCAAACTGAGAGTCGATAGTAAAACAAACGAAGAAGATGGCACCCTAAGGACCTGCCTTCATTGACCCCCCCCCACCAACAACTACATCCCTTTATTGGCTTCATTTTTTACCAATGTTTCATCTTTCACTGCCCTAAATTTCTGCCTCAACTTAGCAAATTTTATCCAGCAATGTTTAAGGAAGATGATTCTGGCTGTTTCCACCTGATTGACTCAGGTCTTGTCTTTCGCTGCTGGGAAATACTTTCCTTACACCATCTTCTCATCATGATGCAAGCAGATCCCTTTTCCGACTTGTTACGACAACCTTCACCTCATTTGCTTCACCATAGAGCAGGTAGGAAAAATTCCTGGCAAGGGTGGGGCACTGGTGAATTTAGACCAGTCTACAGCATTCGATACGGTTGACCATCAGTATCTGGTGGGGGTCAGACTGGGCTCAACTTTCCATAGTTGGATCAATGCTATGTATAGCGACATCGAATCAGTCGTCCAGGTGAATGGTCTCTTCTCAAAGCCATTCGCAATCAAGCATTAAATTCGCCAGGGCTGCCCCTGTTGCTGCTTCTGTATGTATTGGCCCTTGAGCCACTGCTGCGGAGGTTGGGGACTGCGGGGTGGGGGCGCTTATGGTAAGGGAGCAACAGCATATGTGGATGATGTCACCGTTCTCGTGTCTGATGAAGGGCAGCGACCTCGTGAAGAAGACCCCATTAAAAGAAATATGAAGCAGTGGCAGGGTCAAAAGTTAACCAGCCTAAATCAGTCGGCTTGCCACTTGGCACCTGCAGGGGCAGGTCAATGCCTCCGAACAGCATTGTTTGACGAAAGGCCCACTTAAACTGCTCAGGGTCTGCTTTGGAAACAGGTAAATCACATTCTTCTGCATTGCAATTTCAGTTGATTCCAATACATTTGCCGTGACATATCCACTGGTTTTACCAGACTCTTTTAGTGCCAGAGAAACATAGTAACCCATGAATGTATGTCCTAGCCAAACAAAACGATTGCTAATACACGCTGCTGGCATGTTCCAAAGCCCCGTCGGTGGGAATTGTGCCACTGACGGAGGAAGTTGTAACCTCGAACAAATGGAGGAACAATATTTGGTTTTCTCCAGAAGGTGAGAGGAGGCGTTGGGAGAGCTCTTTTACAGGGCTTGTCAAGGGAGGAGACATAGCCTGAATGGACTCTTTCCCTGAGGATATATTGTGCTTCCGATCGTGGCACTGTTGGAGTGCTAAGTGGCGCTTTGGGTCGGAAGATTGTAAGAAGATGAGTGCCTCATACTGAAGGGGCATGTGACCCATGAGAAGAGTTGTAAGAGGCAGGTGCTTCATTTTAAGGAGATGGTGTCGTCTGCAGTAAGAGGCTTAGTACCTCATTGTAAGGAGCTTGAGTCCAATAAGAAACTGTGCTAAGAGGTTTATTGCCTCAAATATGTAAATTATAAAAGAACAATGTTTTAGAGAAGCAGAGTTCGGTGGGTGACTTCTGCCTTCTCCCATTAATATCATCGTGTTCATCATTCATCTCATCAATGTCTTTGTCCAGCCCGCAGCTACTCCATCTATGTACGGCTTTCATAGCCAATATAATGAAATAAAGTAGCTCATTTTCATTATCATTCATTTTTATCATAAGTTTTTTTTTTTTCTAATTGTTATATGTCCCCACTGGCCCCCTTGTGGGTAATAAAGAAATCACTCCTCATTCGTTAAGTCCTTGTTATATAGGACCTTATAAAATATCTTCAAGAACAGAGAAGACAATCATATTAGATGCTGAAGGAAAACCAGAAACAGAAAATGTGTATAGAGTCAAGGAGGCTTTCGTCAAATCCATCCGGAATTCAAGAACATGAAAATATAATTGTAAAAAGAAACCAAAAACATGTGATCTCAATATGAAATTAAAACAAAAGCATCGAGGCTATCAAATGGACAGGCCACAAATGCAAGAATGAAAGAAACCAAGCTACTGCGTCTAATTTTATCTGGTGACCACTGTGTGGCCATCCGTGCCACTGATAGAAGAATCAGCTGAGGCAAAGCCTAAAACTGACCGACATCAATCCCAAAGCCTGGGACATTGAAGCTGAGGAAAGGCTGTGGTGGTACCAACTGCCCTACAGAAACAGATATTACATGAATTTCATAGTGGACACCTGGGAATGTAGAGAATGAAAGCTTTGACAAGGAGTTACACGTCTTGGCCGACACTGGACAAGGACATTGAAAATTTGGTAATAATCTTGTAGAGGTTGTGTTCCAGCAGCCAAAGCACCACAAATACCAATCATGGCCTGAGTCCATTGTCCATATAGACTACACTGGACCACTGAATGGTGCCTACTACATTGTTGATAACCTTACCATGTGGCCGGAAGTATGTAGGTGCAGTCAACCTACCGCGAAGGTAGCAAAGTTCCTGCATGAACTTTTTGCTCAATACTATGTTCCAGACACCACAGTATCATACAATGGAACATAATTTACAGGATGAGTTCAAGAAATTGTATAAAATGCATGCAATCAAGCACACGTTTACTCCGCCCTACCACCCAGGGTCAAATGGGCAAGCAGAATGATTTGTAGATACTTTGAAGCAAGTGCTAGAGAGAAAAAAAAAATTAGGCAATGACGAAATGCTAAATAAATTCTAAATATCAGTTCAGGCAAGTCACCTGCAGATCTAATGTTCGATTGAAAAATTAAATTGATCTTTGTCACTTTTTTTTATAACAGTAACCAAAAATATACTGCAGTCTCTACAAGCCCAAACATCACACAATATGGTAATTTATATAAATAGAATTATAGAAAAACAAAGTCTGAAGTTCTAAAATAACTAAAACATAAAATAAAATAAAAAATTTTAAATTTCAACACCTCACAGGATAAAGGTTGTGTGTGTGTGTGTGTGTGTGTGTGTGTGTGTGAGGAAAAGATATTTGCTAACAGATAATTATGTTATCAAAACAATTTATCATTTACATACCTCTTAAATCTATGCAAAAATTCCAGCAATGCCCTTTTCATTCCTACTGGGATCGATACCATTTAAGTCTAATTTGAGGATCCACAGGGGTTTATGGGGGGGGGGACTTGCATAATTGTACAAGATATTTGCAGATCACAAATTCATAAAAATTTTCAACACCGAAAATTTTTTTTTAAATTATCAAACTTTATGTGATGTCATTCAACCCATAATTACTAACAGGCCATGCGCATATACCCAAGTTTTAAAAACATTTTGAAATTAGGGTGAATGATGGTGGTCTTGGTACTAGTGGAGGGGTGGGGGGAGACACCCCATACAAAGTCACCATCGTCAATTAACCCCCATGAGCAGCACTGCAAATCAATCTCCAATGCTTCTTCATGCCTGTCTACTCGTTCACTCTCACTCTTTGTACATAACCACACGTGTGTGTGTGTGTGTGTGTATATATCTATATACATATATATATATATATACACACACACACACATATATATGAGTTTTTTTTTTTCAGTTTCCATCCAGCAAATCCACTCTGAAAGTTTTGGTCAGCCCATGTGGTTGCGAAGCAAACTTCTTAACCACAGAGCCACTCATGCAGACAAGGACAAAATAGATACAGGACTCAAAAAATAACACAAATATCAAGAGACAAAATCGTCCTGAATCTCTAAAAATATTAGCAGCCATTGCAGGTCTCTGCAGTCAACTCGGAATTTCCTTTGAGAACAAGTGTGGACACACCGGCTATGGAGATGAGCACTCGTTTGAGTTTGGTCTGACCAACAGCACATTTCTCGGAGGCTCTCAACAAGCTATGAATCTGCAAAGGAAATTCAGTGAAGTGGCTTAAAATATTACAAACCAACAAAAGAAAAAAAGAAAAGAAAAAGAAACTCTACACCATTTTGATACCAACATATCTGATCAAACTGATCTTTGTTCTACAATACTAACTTCCTATTTCACAGTGATTTAAAGTTTAACAGAAGGGGGGGGGGGGGGTAGGGTTAGAGTTAGAAGATTCATAAAATGTGAGACTTTTTTTTTTTTTATATATATATATCAGGTTTTTAAATAGAAACTTACCTTCTAACATTTCTGCTGTGTGGAAATGAAATAACAACAACAAAAAATAATAAAGCTTTGGATGTTTTTTCTTTTCTTTTTTTTTTTTTTAAACAAGTGAGTAAAATACCATATCAAAGCATTTTCAATGTTAGTAAAGAAAGAGAAATCAATAAAACTTGACATTCAGAAAGAAAACGAATTGCAAATTGCAATAACATACTACCATACCTGAACGAGCTGGGAAATTTCATCGGAGACCTCCACTTGAGTTGCTTCTGGCCGAAACACTTTGTTTCATTTTCTTCTGGACATCTCAACAACTGATGTTGACAAACTGTGTATTAGAAATATTGATCTTACTTAAGTTTCTGTGTAAAGGTAGTATGGGTGGTCTTTCAAAGGTTTTCTATAAGAAACATGGTGACTACAAATGGTAAAGGAAGGAGTAATAGAAACAGGACACATGGATTACTGTTAACCACTAATTCAGTCTCTGCAAATAGCCGGACTGGAAGCCAGTGGTTGTTGTTGAAACTAACAGCAAGTAAAGTAATCTCTTGAGGCTCTAGAGTTCTAGTCGTTGGAGACATCTACATAGCTAGAAACAGCTGCCAAATCACGCACAGATCATAGACACCTGTCTTCCACAGCGAGAAATAGCAGCCAAATCCCGCGCAGATCAAGAACATCTCTGAGGCGCCAATAAGCGAAAGTCACCAGAATTAAAAACACTGAACCATTTCATTATTTAGTAGTTAGGCAATGTGCATGCGCACCTCTTCTGAAATAGTTAGTGAAGTCAAATTATCTCTCTTCTTTTATCAGCTGTTGTCGTGTCGTTTTCAGGTAGAAAGGGACAACAGGGTAACCACATAATTAGGAGATGAAAATGAGAGGGGTTAAGTGTTATCCCGGAAAAAGGGGTGGGAAAAAGTGAAGTTTAATGGGTCTGACTGAGTTAAAGGCACCTGTGAACTTGATAGGAAGAACGGGGATTCCTTCAATAAAATACAAATAATATATAAGTATATGCATAATAACAACAAATGGAGCAAAAAAAAAAGAAAGGGTAGCTGGAATTATCACTTGTTTCTCATAAGGGAGAACATAATAAAACATTAAGTAGCAAGACAAAAACGAAATTGTGGGGTAACTTACGAGCTAAGATGTTATATGGTCAGTCCTTACATATAAGTTTCGAAGCAAGTGAGGGCCATTTCACAAAAAAAGCACTCACCGAAGTTCGTTGTAAATAAACAAGTCCGCCATATCTATCAATGACATTCTACTTCGACAGTCTCACAAGACAACAATGAAACAAGGAACTCAGACGAACATATCCAACAGTCCATATAACACTGTTATATATTAGTATCCTTATGTTAGCGTTAATCAGTGTAAAACCGAAGTATAGGGTGTTAGCTGAGAAATAATAATAATAATAATAATAACAAAACACATGCTCATAAGAAGAAGGTCAGATCTATGGCTAAGCAGTTGGTGATGCGAGGTAGCCTTAGCTGTAAATACTGGGAAGGAAAAAATTAATCAACTATAGAAGGGGAATAGGCAAGTATATGCATATATACATGTACATACCCTCATCTACCTGTATATATATATATATGCATATCTGGGTACAGGACGTTGCAAACAAAACAATATAACTGGACGACTTCGGGTATTTCTGTGTCAAGTGAGATTAAACGAACTGGGAGGAGGGGTAAGAATAAATTAAAGGGTTGGGTGTCTCGTCCTGTTTTGTTTTTGTGTATTTATGGATTGTGTAAAATCCGCAAAACATTCTTCGAGTTTAAATTAGACAATATAATAATTACTGCCTTAACGCATTTTATGAAATTCATAAAAGCATTGTCTCTGTTGTATCAACTAAACTCGAACAGATGCACTGAAAATAGATGCATTTGATGCATAAAACTTCGATTGTTTTCTGCATTTTACATATACACCTGAAGCAGGTGAGAATAGATCTGTAAGGCTTTTTTTTCTTCTAGTTTAAAATGAGACATTATTGGCATGATTTCGTTATATCTATAACGCATAGATACATAAAAACAGACACAGACCGAAGTCGTCGTTGAAAAATGATGAAAGAAATAAGACAAATGAAAAGATGATAGGAAGCTGAGGCAAGGGCGAGGTTTTGGTAGATTAAATGGACTCTGAAGAAGAGACTCTTGGAAATCTTCATTTAAAATGCCAGAATGTATTCTTGTTTTGTTTTTGTTTTTCAGTATAAGTTATATACGGATTATAAACACTCCTCTGATTCTCACAAAAGCGTGTGTGTTGTGGTATGAAGGGAAAATTAAGAAACAGGAGGGTTGACGTTAAAAAAACAAGGAGAAATGAGCTTTTCTTCTTACCTGTCGACAATGTGGAGGGGAAGGTTTTCCTCTCTTCGTGGCAAACACGTTCGGTTTCCATGACATCCAGTTGCCCTCTGACCTCTTCCGCTCACCATTACGCATGATCTGATCCTCACTTCCGTAACAGACACCTGACAGAACCGAAACATTCTCTCACTTACGCCTTAATTACAACTTCTGCTCAAATATTTCGTGTTTACAATTGCTGTCTCTGATAATTTTTTAGCTACGAGCGATTAGATTGTTAACATTTCCCCTGTTAATGAATAAACCATTGGAATAAGAGATCCCTTACTTGAGCAATAGGTAAGGGTTAAAGACATGAATACGATCTTGAAGTAAATGATTGCCATACATATACATCACCCTCGTCACCACCGCCGCCATCATACACCACCCTCGCCGCCATCATACATCACCCTCGCCACCACCGCCGCCATCATACACCACCCTCGCCACCACCGTACCATCATACGTCACGGTGGTGGCGAGGGTGGCGTATGATGGTGGCGAGGGCGATGTATGATGGTGGCGGTAGTGACGAGGGTGATGTATGATGGTGGCGTAGGTGGCGAGGATTGCGTATGATGGCGGCGGTAGTGGCGAGGGTGGCGTATGATGGCGGCGGTGGTGACGAGGTTGATGTGTGATGGCGGTGGTGTAGGCGAGGGTGATATATGATGACGGCTGTGGTGGCGAGAGTTGCGTATGATGGCGGCGTAGGTGGCGAGGGTTGCGTATGTTGGCGGCGGTGGTGGCGAGGGCGATGTATGATGGCGTCGGTGGTGGCGAGGGCGATATATGATGGCGGCGGTGGGGGCGATGGTTGCGTATGATGGTGGCGGTGGTGGCGAGGGCGATGTATGATGGCGTCGGTGGTGGCGAGGGCGATATATGATGGCGGCGGTGGGGGCGATGGTTGCGTATGATGGTGGCGGTGGTGGCGAGGGCGATGTATGATCGCGGCGGTGGTGGCAAGTGTGATGTATGATGGCGGCGGTGGTGGCGAGGGCGATGTATGATGGCGGCGGTGGTGACGAGGGTGATGTATGGTGGCGGCGGTGGTGACGAGGGTGATGTATGGTGGCGGCGGTGGTGGCGAGGGTTGAGTATGATGGCGGCGGTGGTGGCGAGGGTTGCGTATGATGGCGGCGGTGGTGGCGAGGGTTGCATATGATGGCGGCGGTGGTGGCGAGGGTGATGTATGATGGCGGCGGTGGTGGCGAGGGTTGAGTATGATGGCGGCGTAGGTGGCGAGGATTGCGTATGATGGCGGGGGTGGTGGCGAGGGTGATATATGATGGCGGCGGTGGTGGCGAGGTTTGCGTATGATGGCGGCGTAGGTGGCGAGGGTTGCGTATGATGGCGGCGGTGGTGGCGTGGGCGATGTATGATGGCGGCGGTGGTGACGAGGGTGATGTATGGTGGCGGCGGTGGTGGCGAGGGTTGCGTATGATGGCGGCGGTGGTGGCGAGTGTGGCGTATGATGGCGGCGGTGGTGACGTGGGTGATGTATGATGGCGGCGGTGGTGGCGAGGGTGATGTATGATGGCGGCGGTGGTGGCGAGGGTTGCGTATGATGGCGGCGGTGGTGACGAGGTTGATGTGTGATGGCGGTGGTGTAGGCGAGGGTGATATATGATGACGGCTGTGGTGGCGAGAGTTGCGTATGATGGCGGCGTAGGTGGCGAGGGTTGCGTATGATGGCGGCGGTGGTGGCGTGGGCGATGTATGATGGCGGCGGTGGTGGCGATGGTGATATATGATGGCGGTGGTGGTGGCGAGCGTTGCGTATGATGGCGGCGGTGGTGGCGGGGGCGAAGTATGATGGCGGCGGTGGTGGCGAGGGTTGCATATGATGGCGGCGGTGGTGGCGAGGGTGATGTATGATGGCGGCGGTGGTGGCGAGGGTTGAGTATGATGGCGGCGGTGGTGGCGAGGGTTGCATATGATGGCGGCGGTGGTGGCGAGGGTGATGTATGATGGCGGCGGTGGTGGCGAGGGTTGAGTATGATGGCGGGGGCGGTGGCGAGGGTGATATATGATGGCGGCGGTGGTGGCGAGGGTTGCGTATGTTGGCGGCGGTGGTGGCGAGGGCGATGTATGATGGCGTCGGTGGTGGCGAGGGCGATATATGATGGCGGCGGTGGGGGCGATGGTTGCGTATGATGGTGGCGGTGGTGGCGAGGGCGATGTATGATGGCGTCGGTGGTGGCGAGGGCGATATATGATGGCGGCGGTGGGGGCGATGGTTGCGTATGATGGTGGCGGTGGTGGCGAGGGCGATGTATGATCGCGGCGGTGGTGGCAAGTGTGATGTATGATGGCGGCGGTGGTGGCGAGGGCGATGTATGATGGCGGCGGTGGTGACGAGGGTGATGTATGGTGGCGGCGGTGGTGACGAGGGTGATGTATGGTGGCGGCGGTGGTGGCGAGGGTTGAGTATGATGGCGGCGGTAGTGGCGAGGGTGATGTATGATGGCGGCGGTGGTGGCGAGGGTTGCGTATGATGGCGGCGGTGGTGGCGAGGGTTGCATATGATGGCGGCGGTGGTGGCGAGGGTGATGTATGATGGCGGCGGTGGTGGCGAGGGTTGAGTATGATGGCGGCGTAGGTGGCGAGGATTGCGTATGATGGCGGGGGTGGTGGCGAGGGTGATATATGATGGCGGCGGTGGTGGCGAGGTTTGCGTATGATGGCGGCGTAGGTGGCGAGGGTTGCGTATGATGGCGGCGGTGGTGGCGTGGGCGATGTATGATGGCGGCGGTGGTGACGAGGGTGATGTATGGTGGCGGCGGTGGTGGCGAGGGTTGCGTATGATGGCGGCGGTGGTGGCGAGTGTGGCGTATGATGGCGGCGGTGGTGACGTGGGTGATGTATGATGGCGGCGGTGGTGGCGAGGGTTGCGTATGATGGCGTCGGTGGTGGCGCGGGCGATATATGATGGCGGCGGTGGTGGCGAGGGTGATATATGATGGCGGCGGTGGTGACGAGGGTGATGTATGGTGGCGGCGGTGGTGACAAGGGTGATGTATGATGGCGGCGGTGGTGGCGAGGGTTGCGTATGATGGCGTCGGTGGTGGCGAGGGTGATATATGATGGAGGCGGTGGTGACGAGGGTGATCTATGATGGCGGCGGTTGTGGCGAGAGAGATATATATGATGGAGGCGGTGGGGGCGAGGGTGATATATGATGGCGGCGTTGGTGGGGAGGGAACCGTATGATGGCGGCGGTGGTGGCGAGGGTTGCGTATGATGGCGGCGGTGGTGGCGAGGGTGGCGTATGATGGCGTCGGTGGTGGTGCCATACATCGCCCTCGCCACCACCGCCGCCATCATACGCCACCCTCGCCGCCACCGCCGCCATCGTACTCAACGCTCGCCACCACCGCCGCCATCATATATCACCCACGCCACCACCGCCGCCATCATACATCACCCTCGTCACCACCGCCGTTATCATACACCACTCTCGTCACCACCGCCGCCATCATATATCACCCTCGTCACCTCCTTTGCCCTCCTATATCACCACCGCAGCCACCACCTTCACATCCGTTGCCTGTCACCACCAACCCCACCTTTTGTCGTTTACACCGCCATCTCCTTCATGACTGCAGTCGTCGATCGTATGAGGGCGGGGAAGCAGTATTTATGGCGTATGATGGCGGCGGTGGTGGCAATTGCGATGTATGATGGCGGTGTTGGTGGCGCGTGTTCCATATGATGGCGGCGTAGGTGGCGAGCGTTGCGTATGATGGCGGCGGTGGTGGCGAGGGTGATATATGATGGCGGTGGTGGTGGCGAGTGTTGGGTATGATGGCGGTGGTGGTGGCGAGAGTGGCGTATGATGGCGGCGGTGGTGGCGTGGGCGAAGTATGATGGCGGCGGTGGTGGCGAGGGTGATATATGATGGCGATGGTGGTGGCGAGTGTTGCATATGATGGTGGCGGTGGTGGCGAGGGTGGTGTATGATGGAGGCGATGGTGACGAGGGTGATGTATGATGGAGGCGGTGGGGGCGAGGATGATATATGATGGCGGTGGCGGTGGCGAGGGTTGCGTATGATGGCGGCGGTGGTGGCAAGTGTGATGTATGATGGCGGCGGTGATGGCGAGGTTTGCCTATGATGGCGGCGGTGGTGGCAAGTGTGATGTATGGTGGCGGCGGTGGTGACGAGGGTGATGTATGATGGCGGCGTTGGTGGCGAGGAACCGTATGATGGCGGCGGTGGTGGCGAGGGTTGCGTATGATGGCATCGGTGGTGGCGAGGGTTGCGTGTGATGGCGGCGGTGGTGGCGAGGGTTGCGTTTGATGGCGGCGGTGGTGGCAAGTGTGATGTATGATGGCGGCGGTGGTGGCGAGGGTTGCGTGTGATGGCGGCGTTGGTGGCGAGGGTTGCGTATGATGGCGGCGGTGGTGGCAAGTGTGATGTATGATGGCGGCGGTGGTGGCGAGGGTTGCGTATGATGGCGGCGGTGGTGACGAGGGTGATGTATGGTGGCGGCGGTGGTGACGAGGGTGATGTATGGTGGCGGCGGTGGTGGCGAGGGTTGCGTATGATGGCGGCGGTGGTGGCGAGGGTTGCGTATGATGGCGGCGGTGGTGGCAAGTGTGATGTATGATGGCGGCGGTGGTGGCGAGGGTGATGTATGGTGGCGGCGGTGGTGACGAAGGTGATGTTTGGTGGCGGCGTTGGTGACGAGGGTGATGTATGATGGCGGCGGTGGTGGCGAGGGTTGAGTATGATGGCGGCGTAGGTGGCGAGGGTTGCGTGTGATGGCGGCGGTGGTGGCGAGGATGATGTATGGTGGCGGCGGTGGTGGCGAGGGTTGCGTATGATGGCGGCGGTGGTGGCGAGGGTTGCGTATTATGGCGGCGGTGGTGGCGAGGGTTGCGTGTGATGGCGGCGGTGGTGGGGAGGGTTGCGTATGATGGCGGCGGTGGTGGCGAGGGTTGCGTGTGATGGCGGCGGTGGTGGCGAGGGTTGCGTGTGATGGCGGTGGTGGTGACGAGGGTGATGTATGGTGGCGGCGGTGGTGACAAGGGTGATGTATGATGGCGGCGGTGGTGGCGAGGGTTGCGTATGATGGCGTCGGTGGTGGCGAGGGTGATATATGATGGAGGCGGTGGTGACGAGGGTGATCTATGATGGCGGTGGTGGTGGCGAGAGAGATATATATGATGGAGGCGGTGGGGGCGAGGGTGATATATGATGGCGGCGTTGGTGGGGAGGGAACCGTATGATGGCGGCGCCACCACCGCCGCCATCATATATCACCCACGCCACCACCGCCGCCATCATACATCACCCTCGTCACCACCGCCGTTATCATACACCACTCTCGTCACCACCGCCGCCATCATATATCACCCTCGTCACCTCCTTTGCCCTCCTATATCACCACCGCAGCCACCACCTTCACATCCGTCACCACCAACCCCACCTTTTGTCGTTTACACCGCCATCTCCTTCATGACTGCAGTCGTCGATCGTATGAGGGCGGGGAAGCAGTATTTATGGCGTATGATGGCGGCGGTGGTGGCAATTGCGATGTATGATGGCGGTGTTGGTGGCGCGTGTTCCATATGATGGCGGCGTAGGTGGCGAGCGTTGCGTATGATGGCGGCGGTGGTGGCGAGGGTGATATATGATGGCGGTGGTGGTGGCGAGTGTTGGGTATGATGGCGGTGGTGGTGGCGAGAGTGGCGTATGATGGCGGCGGTGGTGGCGTGGGCGAAGTATGATGGCGGCGGTGGTGGCGAGGGTGATATATGATGGCGGTGGTGGTGGCGAGTGTTGCATATGATGGTGGCGGTGGTGGCGAGGGTGGTGTATGATGGAGGCGATGGTGACGAGGGTGATGTATGATGGAGGCGGTGGGGGCGAGGATGATATATGATGGCGGTGGCGGTGGCGAGGGTTGCGTATGATGGCGGCGGTGGTGGCAAGTGTGATGTATGATGGCGGCGGTGATGGCGAGGTTTGCCTATGATGGCGGCGGTGGTGGCAAGTGTGATGTATGGTGGCGGCGGTGGTGACGAGGGTGATGTATGATGGCGTCGGTGGTGGCGAGGGTTGCGTGTGATGGCGGCGGTGGTGGCGAGGGATGCGTTTGATGGCGGCGGTGGTGGAAAGTGTGATGTATGATGGCGGCGGTGGTGGCGAGGGTTGCGTATGATGGCGGCGGTGGTGACGAGGGTGATGTATGGTGGCGGCGGTGGTGACGAGGGTGATGTATGGTGGCGGCGGTGGTGACGAGGGTGATGTATGATGGCGGCGGTGGTGGCGAGGGTTGCGTATGATGGCGGCGGTGGTGGCGAGGGTTGCGTATGATGGCGGCGGTGGTGGCAAGTGTGATGTATGATGGCGGCGGTGGTGGCGAGGGTTGTGTATGATGGCGGCGGTGATGGCGAGGGCGATGTATGATGGCGGCGGTGGTGACGAAGGTGATGTTTGGTGGCGGCGTTGGTGACGAGGGTGATGTATGATGGCGGCGGTGGTGGCGAGGGTTGAGTATGATGGCGGCGTAGGTGGCGAGGGTTGCGTGTGATGGCGGCGGTGGTGGGGAGGGTTGCGTATGATGGCGGCGGTGGTGGCGTGGGTTGCGTGTGATGGCGGCGGTGGTGGCGTGGGTTGCGTGTGATGGCGGTGGTGGTGAAGAGGGTGATGTATGATGGAGGCGGTGGTGACGAGGGTGATCTATGATGGCGGCGGTGGTGGCGAGAGAGATATATATGATGGAGGCGGTGGGGGCGAGGGTGATATATGATGGCGGCGTTGGTGGGGAGGGAACCGTATGATGGCGGCGGTGGTGGCGAGGGTTGCGTATGATGGCGGCGGTGGTGGCGAGGGTGGCGTATGATGGCGTCGGTGGTGGTGCCATACATCGCCCTCGCCACCACCGCCGCCATCATACGCCACCCTCGCCGCCACCGCCGCCATCGTACTCAACGCTCGCCACCACCGCCGCCGCCATCATGTATCACCCACGCCACCACCGCCGCCATCATACATCACCCTCGTCACCACCGCCGTTATCATACACCACTCTCGTCACCACCGCCGCCATCATATATCACCCTCGTCACCTCCTTTGCCCTCCTATATCACCACCGCAGCCACCACCTTCACATCCGTTGCCTGTCACCACCAACCCCACCTTTTGTCGTTTACACCGCCATCTCCTTCATGACTGCAGTCGTCGATCGTATGAGGGCGGGGAAGCAGTATTTATGGCGTATGATGGCGGCGGTGGTGGCAATTGCGATGTATGATGGCGGTGTTGGTGGCGCGTGTTCCATATGATGGCGGCGTAGGTGGCGAGCGTTGCGTATGATGGCGGCGGTGGTGGCGAGGGTGATATATGATGGCGGTGGTGGTGGCGAGTGTTGGGTATGATGGCGGTGGTGGTGGCGAGAGTGGCGTATGATGGCGGCGGTGGTGGCGTGGGCGAAGTATGATGGCGGCGGTGGTGGCGAGGGTGATATATGATGGCGGTGGTGGTGGCGAGTGTTGCATATGATGGTGGCGGTGGTGGCGAGGGTGGTGTATGATGGAGGCGATGGTGACGAGGGTGATGTATGATGGAGGCGGTGGGGGCGAGGATGATATATGATGGCGAGGGTTGCGTATGATGGCGGCGGTGGTGGCAAGTGTGATGTATGATGGCGGCGGTGATGGCGAGGTTTGCCTATGATGGCGGCGGTGGTGGCAAGTGTGATGTATGGTGGCGGCGGTGGTGACGAGGGTGATGTATGATGGCGGCGTTGGTGGCGAGGAACCGTATGATGGCGGCGGTGGTGGCGAGGGTTGCGTATGATGGCGTCGGTGGTGGCGAGGGTTGCGTGTGATGGCGGCGGTGGTGGCGAGGGATGCGTTTGATGGCGGCGGTGGTGGCAAGTGTGATGTATGATGGCGGCGGTGGTGGCGAGGGTTGCGTGTGATGGCGGCGTTGGTGGCGAGGGTTGCGTATGATGGCGGCGGTGGTGGCAAGTGTGATGTATGATGGCGGCGGTGGTGGCGAGGGTTGCGTATGATGGCGGCGGTGGTGACGAGGGTGATGTATGATGGCGGCGGTGGTGGCGAGGGTTGCGTGTGATGGCGGCGGTGGTGGGGAGGGTTGCGTATGATGGCGGCGGTGGTGGCGAGGGTTGCGTGTGATGGCGGCGGTGGTGGCGAGGGTTGCGTATGATGGCGGCGGTGGTGGCAAGTGTGATGTATGATGGCGGCGGTGGTGGCGAGGGTTGCGTATGATGGCGGCGGTGGTGACGAGGGTGATGTATGGTGGCGGCGGTGGTGACGAGGGTGATGTATGGTGGCGGCGGTGGTGACGAGGGTGATGTATGATGGCGGCGGTGGTGGCGAGGGTTGCGTATGATGGCGGCGGTGGTGGCGAGGGTTGCGTATGATGGCGGCGTTGGTGACGAGGGTGATGTATGATGGCGGCGGTGGTGGCGAGGGTTGCGTGTGATGGCGGCGGTGGTGGCGAGGGTGGCGTATGATGGCGGCGGTGGTGACGAGGATGATGTATGGTGGCGGCGGTGGTGGCGAGGGTTGCGTATGATGGCGGCGGTGGTGGCGAGGGTTGCGTATGATGGCGGCGGTGGTGGCAAGTGTGATGTATGATGGCGGCGGTGGTGGCGAGGGTTGCGTATGATGGCGGCGGTGGTGACGAGGGTGATGTATGGTGGCGGCGGTGGTGACGAGGGTGATGTATGGTGGCGGCGGTGGTGACGAGGGTGATGTATGATGGCGGCGGTGGTGGCGAGGGTTGCGTATGATGGCGGCGGTGGTGGCGAGGGTTGCGTATGATGGCGGCGTTGGTGACGAGGGTGATGTATGATGGCGGCGGTGGTGGCGAGGGTTGCGTGTGATGGCGGCGGTGGTGGCGAGGGTGGCGTATGATGGCGGCGGTGGTGACGAGGATGATGTATGGTGGCGGCGGTGGTGGCGAGGGTTGCGTATGATGGCGGCGGTGGTGGCGAGGGTTGCGTATGATGGCGGCGGTGGTGGCGAGGGTTGCGTGTGATGGCGGCGGTGGTGGGGAGGGTTGCGTATGATGGCGGCGGTGGTGGCGAGGGTTGCGTGTGATGGCGGCGGTGGTGGCGAGGGTTGCGTGTGATGGCGGTGGTGGTGAAGAGGGTGATGTATGGTGGCGGCGGTGGTGACAAGGGTGATGTATGATGGCGGCGGTGGTGGCGAGGGTTGCGTATGATGGCGTCGGTGGTGGCGAGGGTGATATATGATGGAGGCGGTGGTGACGAGGGTGATCTATGATGGCGGCGGTGGTGGCGAGAGAGATATATATGATGGAGGCGGTGGGGGCGAGGGTGATATATGATGGCGGCGTTGGTGGGGAGGGAACCGTATGATGGCGGCGGTGGTGGCGAGGGTTGCGTATGATGGCGGCGGTGGTGGCGAGGGTGGCGTATGATGGCGTCGGTGGTGGCGCCATACATCGCCCTCGCCACCACCGCCGCCATCATACGCCACCCTCGCCGCCACCGCCGCCATCGTACTCAACCCTCGCCACCACCGCCGCCATCATACATCACCCTCGTCACCACCGCCGTTATCATACACCACTCTCGTCACCACCGCCGCCATCATATATCACCCTCGTCACCTCCTTTGCCCTCCTATATCACCACCGCAGCCACCACCTTCACATCCGTTGCCTGTCACCACCAACCCCACCTTTTGTCGTTTACACCGCCATCTCCTTCATGACTGCAGTCGTCGATCGTATGAGGGCGGGGAAGCAGTATTTATGGCGTATGATGGCGGCGGTGGTGGCAATTGCGATGTATGATGGCGGTGTTGGTGGCGCGTGTTCCATATGATGGCGGCGTAGGTGGCGAGCGTTGCGTATGATGGCGGCGGTGGTGGCGAGGGTGATATATGATGGCGGTGGTGGTGGCGAGTGTTGGGTATGATGGCGGTGGTGGTGGCGAGAGTGGCGTATGATGGCGGCGGTGGTGGCGTGGGCGAAGTATGATGGCGGCGGTGGTGGCGAGGGTGATATATGATGGCGGTGGTGGTGGCGAGTGTTGCATATGATGGTGGCGGTGGTGGCGAGGGTGGTGTATGATGGAGGCGATGGTGACGAGGGTGATGTATGATGGAGGCGGTGGGGGCGAGGATGATATATGATGGCGGTGGCGGTGGCGAGGGTTGCGTATGATGGCGGCGGTGGTGGCAAGTGTGATGTATGGTGGCGGCGGTGGTGACGAGGGTGATGTATGATGGCGGCGTTGGTGGCGAGGAACCGTATGATGGCGGCGGTGGTGGCGAGGGTTGCGTATGATGGCGTCGGTGGTGGCGAGGGTTGCGTGTGATGGCGGCGGTGGTGGCGAGGGATGCGTTTGATGGCGGCGGTGGTGGCAAGTGTGATGTATGATGGCGGCGGTGGTGGCGAGGGTTGCGTGTGATGGCGGCGTTGGTGGCGAGGGTTGCGTATGATGGCGGCGGTGGTGGCAAGTGTGATGTATGATGGCGGCGGTGGTGGCGAGGGTTGCGTATGATGGCGGCGGTGGTGACGAGGGTGATGTATGATGGCGGCGGTGGTGGCGAGGGTTGCGTGTGATGGCGGCGGTGGTGGGGAGGGTTGCGTATGATGGCGGCGGTGGTGGCGAGGGTTGCGTGTGATGGCGGCGGTGGTGGCGAGGGTTGCGTGTGATGGCGGTGGTGGTGACGAGGGTGATGTATGATGGCGGCGGTGGTGGCGAGGGTGATATATGATGGCGGCGGTGGTGGCGAGAGTTGCGTATGATGGCGGCGTTGGTGGCGAGGGTGGCGTATGATGGCGGCGGTGGTGACGACGGTGATGTATGATGGCGGCGTTGGTGGCGAGGATTGCGTATGATGGCGGCGGTGGTCGCGAGGGTGATATATGATGGCGGTGGTGGTGACGAGGGTTGCGTATGATGGCGCCGGGGGTGGCGAGGGTTGCGTATGATGGCGGCGTATGTGGCGAGGGTTGCGTATGATGGCGGCGGTGGTGGCGAGGGCGATGTATGATGGCGGCGGTGGTGGCGAGGGTTGCGTATGATGGCGGCGGTGAAGGCGAGGGCGATGTATGATGGCGGCGGTGGTGACGAGGGTGATGTATGATGGCGGCGGTGGTGGCGAGGGTTGAGTATGATGGCGGCGTAGGTGGCGAGGATTGCGTATGATGGGGGTGGTGGTGGCGAGGGTTGCGTATGATGGCGGCGGTAGTGGCGAGGGTGGCGTATGATGGCGGCGTTGGTGGCGAGGGTGATGTATGATGGCGGCGGTGGTGGCGAGGGTTGCGTATGATGGCGGCGGTGGTGGCGAGGGTGATGTATGATGGCGGCGGTGGTGACGTGGGTGATGTATGATGGCGGTGGTGGTGGCGAGTGTTGCATATGATGGTGGCGGTGGTGGCGAGGGTGGTGTATGATGGAGGCGATGGTGACGAGGGTGATGTATGATGGAGGCGGTGGGGGCGAGGATGATATATGATGGCGGTGGCGGTGGCGAGGGTTGCGTATGATGGCGGCGGTGGTGGCAAGTGTGATGTATGGTGGCGGCGGTGGTGACGAGGGTGATGTATGATGGCGGCGTTGGTGGCGAGGAACCGTATGATGGCGGCGGTGGTGGCGAGGGTTGCGTATGATGGCGTCGGTGGTGGCGAGGGTTGCGTGTGATGGCGGCGGTGGTGGCGAGGGATGCGTTTGATGGCGGCGGTGGTGGCAAGTGTGATGTATGATGGCGGCGGTGGTGGCGAGGGTTGCGTGTGATGGCGGCGTTGGTGGCGAGGGTTGCGTATGATGGCGGCGGTGGTGGCAAGTGTGATGTATGATGGCGGCGGTGGTGGCGAGGGTTGCGTATGATGGCGGCGGTGGTGACGAGGGTGATGTATGATGGCGGCGGTGGTGGCGAGGGTTGCGTGTGATGGCGGCGGTGGTGGGGAGGGTTGCGTATGATGGCGGCGGTGGTGGCGAGGGTTGCGTGTGATGGCGGCGGTGGTGGCGAGGGTTGCGTGTGATGGCGGTGGTGGTGACGAGGGTGATGTATGATGGCGGCGGTGGTGGCGAGGGTGATATATGATGGCGGCGGTGGTGGCGAGAGTTGCGTATGATGGCGGCGTTGGTGGCGAGGGTGGCGTATGATGGCGGCGGTGGTGACGACGGTGATGTATGATGGCGGCGTTGGTGGCGAGGATTGCGTATGATGGCGGCGGTGGTCGCGAGGGTGATATATGATGGCGGTGGTGGTGACGAGGGTTGCGTATGATGGCGCCGGGGGTGGCGAGGGTTGCGTATGATGGCGGCGTATGTGGCGAGGGTTGCGTATGATGGCGGCGGTGGTGGCGAGGGCGATGTATGATGGCGGCGGTGGTGGCGAGGGTTGCGTATGATGGCGGCGGTGAAGGCGAGGGCGATGTATGATGGCGGCGGTGGTGACGAGGGTGATGTATGGTGGCGGCGGTGGTGACGAGGGTGATGTATGATGGCGGCGGTGGTGGCGAGGGTTGAGTATGATGGCGGCGTAGGTGGCGAGGATTGCGTATGATGGGGGTGGTGGTGGCGAGGGTTGCGTATGATGGCGGCGGTAGTGGCGAGGGTGGCGTATGATGGCGGCGTTGGTGGCGAGGGTGATGTATGATGGCGGCGGTGGTGGCGAGGGTTGCGTATGATGGCGGCGGTGGTGGCGAGGGTGATGTATGATGGCGGCGGTGGTGACGTGGGTGATGTATGATGGCGGCGGTGGTGACGAGGGTGATGTATGATGGCGGCGGTGGTGGCGAGGGTTGCGTATGATGACGGCGGTGGTGGCGAGGGTTGCATATGATGGCGGCGGTGGTGGCGAGGGTGATGTATGATGGCGGCGGTCGTGGCGAGGGTTGAGTATGATGGCGGCGTTGGTGGGGAGGGAACCGTATGATGGCGGCGCCACCACCGCCGCCATCATATATCACCCACGCCACCACCGCCGCCATCATACATCACCCTCGTCACCACCGCCGCCATCATACATCACCCTCGTCACCACCGCCGCCATCATACACCACTCTCGTCACCACCGCCGCCATCATATATCACCCTCGTCACCTCCTTTGCCCTCCTATATCACCACCGCAGCCACCACCTTCACATCCGTCACCACCAACCCCACCTTTTGTCGTTTACACCGCCATCTCCTTCATGACTGCAGTCGTCGATCGTATGAGGGCGGGGAAGCAGTATTTATGGCGTATGATGGCGGCGGTGGTGGCAATTGCGATGTATGATGGCGGTGTTGGTGGCGCGTGTTCCATATGATGGCGGCGTAGGTGGCGAGCGTTGCGTATGATGGCGGCGGTGGTGGCGAGGGTGATATATGATGGCGGTGGTGGTGGCGAGTGTTGGGTATGATGGCGGTGGTGGTGGCGAGAGTGGCGTATGATGGCGGCGGTGGTGGCGTGGGCGAAGTATGATGGCGGCGGTGGTGGCGAGGGTGATATATGATGGCGGTGGTGGTGGCGAGTGTTGCATATGATGGTGGCGGTGGTGGCGAGGGTGGTGTATGATGGAGGCGATGGTGACGAGGGTGATGTATGATGGAGGCGGTGGGGGCGAGGATGATATATGATGGCGGTGGCGGTGGCGAGGGTTGCGTATGATGGCGGCGGTGGTGGCAAGTGTGATGTATGATGGCGGCGGTGATGGCGAGGTTTGCCTATGATGGCGGCGGTGGTGGCAAGTGTGATGTATGGTGGCGGCGGTGGTGACGAGGGTGATGTATGATGGCGTCGGTGGTGGCGAGGGTTGCGTGTGATGGCGGCGGTGGTGGCGAGGGATGCGTTTGATGGCGGCGGTGGTGGAAAGTGTGATGTATGATGGCGGCGGTGGTGGCGAGGGTTGCGTGTGATGGCGGCGTTGGTGGCGAGGGTTGCGTATGATGGCGGCGGTGGTGGCAAGTGTGATGTATGATGGCGGCGGTGGTGGCGAGGGTTGCGTATGATGGCGGCGGTGGTGACGAGGGTGATGTATGGTGGCGGCGGTGGTGACGAGGGTGATGTATGGTGGCGGCGGTGGTGACGAGGGTGATGTATGATGGCGGCGGTGGTGGCGAGGGTTGCGTATGATGGCGGCGGTGGTGGCGAGGGTTGCGTATGATGGCGGCGGTGGTGGCAAGTGTGATGTATGATGGCGGCGGTGGTGGCGAGGGTTGTGTATGATGGCGGCGGTGATGGCGAGGGCGATGTATGGTGGCGGCGGTGGTGACGAAGGTGATGTTTGGTGGCGGCGTTGGTGACGAGGGTGATGTATGATGGCGGCGGTGGTGGCGAGGGTTGAGTATGATGGCGGCGTAGGTGGCGAGGGTTGCGTGTGATGGCGGCGGTGGTGGCGAGGGTTGCGTGTGATGGCGGCGGTGGTGGGGAGGGTTGCGTATGATGGCGGCGGTGGTGGCGAGGGTTGCGTATGATGGCGGCGGTGGTGGCGAGGGTTGCGTGTGATGGCGGCGGTGGTGGGGAGGGTTGCGTATGATGGCGGCGGTGGTGGCGTGGGTTGCGTGTGATGGCGGCGGTGGTGGCGAGGGTTGCGTGTGATGGCGGTGGTGGTGAAGAGGGTGATGTATGGTGGCGGCGGTGGTGACAAGGGTGATGTATGATGGCGGCGGTGGTGGCGAGGGTTGCGTATGATGGCGTCGGTGGTGGCGAGGGTGATATATGATGGAGGCGGTGGTGACGAGGGTGATCTATGATGGCGGCGGTGGTGGCGAGAGAGATATATATGATGGAGGCGGTGGGGGCGAGGGTGATATATGATGGCGGCGTTGGTGGGGAGGGAACCGTATGATGGCGGCGGTGGTGGCGAGGGTTGCGTATGATGGCGGCGGTGGTGGCGAGGGTGGCGTATGATGGCGTCGGTGGTGGTGCCATACATCGCCCTCGCCACCACCGCCGCCATCATACGCCACCCTCGCCGCCACCGCCGCCATCGTACTCAACGCTCGCCACCACCGCCGCCGCCATCATATATCACCCACGCCACCACCGCCGCCATCATACATCACCCTCGTCACCACCGCCGTTATCATACACCACTCTCGTCACCACCGCCGCCATCATATATCACCCTCGTCACCTCCTTTGCCCTCCTATATCACCACCGCAGCCACCACCTTCACATCCGTTGCCTGTCACCACCAACCCCACCTTTTGTCGTTTACACCGCCATCTCCTTCATGACTGCAGTCGTCGATCGTATGAGGGCGGGGAAGCAGTATTTATGGCGTATGATGGCGGCGGTGGTGGCAATTGCGATGTATGATGGCGGTGTTGGTGGCGCGTGTTCCATATGATGGCGGCGTAGGTGGCGAGCGTTGCGTATGATGGCGGCGGTGGTGGCGAGGGTGATATATGATGGCGGTGGTGGTGGCGAGTGTTGGGTATGATGGCGGTGGTGGTGGCGAGAGTGGCGTATGATGGCGGCGGTGGTGGCGTGGGCGAAGTATGATGGCGGCGGTGGTGGCGAGGGTGATATATGATGGCGGTGGTGGTGGCGAGTGTTGCATATGATGGTGGCGGTGGTGGCGAGGGTGGTGTATGATGGAGGCGATGGTGACGAGGGTGATGTATGATGGAGGCGGTGGGGGCGAGGATGATATATGATGGCGAGGGTTGCGTATGATGGCGGCGGTGGTGGCAAGTGTGATGTATGATGGCGGCGGTGATGGCGAGGTTTGCCTATGATGGCGGCGGTGGTGGCAAGTGTGATGTATGGTGGCGGCGGTGGTGACGAGGGTGATGTATGATGGCGGCGTTGGTGGCGAGGAACCGTATGATGGCGGCGGTGGTGGCGAGGGTTGCGTATGATGGCGTCGGTGGTGGCGAGGGTTGCGTGTGATGGCGGCGGTGGTGGCGAGGGATGCGTTTGATGGCGGCGGTGGTGGCAAGTGTGATGTATGATGGCGGCGGTGGTGGCGAGGGTTGCGTGTGATGGCGGCGTTGGTGGCGAGGGTTGCGTATGATGGCGGCGGTGGTGGCAAGTGTGATGTATGATGGCGGCGGTGGTGGCGAGGGTTGCGTATGATGGCGGCGGTGGTGACGAGGGTGATGTATGATGGCGGCGGTGGTGGCGAGGGTTGCGTGTGATGGCGGCGGTGGTGGGGAGGGTTGCGTATGATGGCGGCGGTGGTGGCGAGGGTTGCGTGTGATGGCGGCGTTGGTGGCGAGGGTTGCGTATGATGGCGGCGGTGGTGGCAAGTGTGATGTATGATGGCGGCGGTGGTGGCGAGGGTTGCGTATGATGGCGGCGGTGGTGACGAGGGTGATGTATGGTGGCGGCGGTGGTGACGAGGGTGATGTATGGTGGCGGCGGTGGTGACGAGGGTGATGTATGATGGCGGCGGTGGTGGCGAGGGTTGCGTATGATGGCGGCGGTGGTGGCGAGGGTTGCGTATGATGGCGGCGTTGGTGACGAGGGTGATGTATGATGGCGGCGGTGGTGGCGAGGGTTGCGTGTGATGGCGGCGGTGGTGGCGAGGGTGGCGTATGATGGCGGCGGTGGTGACGAGGATGATGTATGGTGGCGGCGGTGGTGGCGAGGGTTGCGTATGATGGCGGCGGTGGTGGCGAGGGTTGCGTATGATGGCGGCGGTGGTGGCGAGGGTTGCGTGTGATGGCGGCGGTGGTGGGGAGGGTTGCGTATGATGGCGGCGGTGGTGGCGAGGGTTGCGTGTGATGGCGGCGGTGGTGGCGAGGGTTGCGTGTGATGGCGGTGGTGGTGAAGAGGGTGATGTATGGTGGCGGCGGTGGTGACAAGGGTGATGTATGATGGCGGCGGTGGTGGCGAGGGTTGCGTATGATGGCGTCGGTGGTGGCGAGGGTGATATATGATGGAGGCGGTGGTGACGAGGGTGATCTATGATGGCGGCGGTGGTGGCGAGAGAGATATATATGATGGAGGCGGTGGGGGCGAGGGTGATATATGATGGCGGCGTTGGTGGGGAGGGAACCGTATGATGGCGGCGGTGGTGGCGAGGGTTGCGTATGATGGCGGCGGTGGTGGCGAGGGTGGCGTATGATGGCGTCGGTGGTGGCGCCATACATCGCCCTCGCCACCACCGCCGCCATCATACGCCACCCTCGCCACCACCGCCGCCATCATACATCACCCTCGTCACCACCGCCGTTATCATACACCACTCTCGTCACCACCGCCGCCATCATATATCACCCTCGTCACCTCCTTTGCCCTCCTATATCACCACCGCAGCCACCACCTTCACATCCGTTGCCTGTCACCACCAACCCCACCTTTTGTCGTTTACACCGCCATCTCCTTCATGACTGCAGTCGTCGATCGTATGAGGGCGGGGAAGCAGTATTTATGGCGTATGATGGCGGCGGTGGTGGCAATTGCGATGTATGATGGCGGTGTTGGTGGCGCGTGTTCCATATGATGGCGGCGTAGGTGGCGAGCGTTGCGTATGATGGCGGCGGTGGTGGCGAGGGTGATATATGATGGCGGTGGTGGTGGCGAGTGTTGGGTATGATGGCGGTGGTGGTGGCGAGAGTGGCGTATGATGGCGGCGGTGGTGGCGTGGGCGAAGTATGATGGCGGCGGTGGTGGCGAGGGTGATATATGATGGCGGTGGTGGTGGCGAGTGTTGCATATGATGGTGGCGGTGGTGGCGAGGGTGGTGTATGATGGAGGCGATGGTGACGAGGGTGATGTATGATGGAGGCGGTGGGGGCGAGGATGATATATGATGGCGGTGGCGGTGGCGAGGGTTGCGTATGATGGCGGCGGTGGTGGCAAGTGTGATGTATGATGGCGGCGGTGATGGCGAGGTTTGCCTATGATGGCGGCGGTGGTGGCAAGTGTGATGTATGGTGGCGGCGGTGGTGACGAGGGTGATGTATGATGGCGGCGTTGGTGGCGAGGAACCGTATGATGGCGGCGGTGGTGGCGAGGGTTGCGTATGATGGCATCGGTGGTGGCGAGGGTTGCGTGTGATGGCGGCGGTGGTGGCGAGGGATGCGTTTGATGGCGGCGGTGGTGGCAAGTGTGATGTATGATGGCGGTGGTGGTGGCGAGTGTTGCATATGATGGTGGCGGTGGTGGCGAGGGTTGCGTATGATGGCGTCGGTGGTGGCGAGGGTTGCGTGTGATGGCGGCGGTGGTGGCGAGGGATGCGTTTGATGGCGGCGGTGGTGGCAAGTGTGATGTATGATGGCGGCGGTGGTGGCGAGGGTTGCGTGTGATGGCGGCGTTGGTGGCGAGGGTTGCGTATGATGGCGGCGGTGGTGGCAAGTGTGATGTATGATGGCGGCGGTGGTGGCGAGGGTTGCGTATGATGGCGGCGGTGGTGACGAGGGTGATGTATGATGGCGGCGGTGGTGGCGAGGGTTGCGTGTGATGGCGGCGGTGGTGGGGAGGGTTGCGTATGATGGCGGCGGTGGTGGCGAGGGTTGCGTGTGATGGCGGCGGTGGTGGCGAGGGTTGCGTGTGATGGCGGTGGTGGTGACGAGGGTGATGTATGATGGCGGCGGTGGTGGCGAGGGTGATATATGATGGCGGCGGTGGTGGCGAGAGTTGCGTATGATGGCGGCGTTGGTGGCGAGGGTGGCGTATGATGGCGGCGGTGGTGACGACGGTGATGTATGATGGCGGCGTTGGTGGCGAGGATTGCGTATGATGGCGGCGGTGGTCGCGAGGGTGATATATGATGGCGGTGGTGGTGACGAGGGTTGCGTATGATGGCGCCGGGGGTGGCGAGGGTTGCGTATGATGGCGGCGTATGTGGCGAGGGTTGCGTATGATGGCGGCGGTGGTGGCGAGGGCGATGTATGATGGCGGCGGTGGTGGCGAGGGTTGCGTATGATGGCGGCGGTGAAGGCGAGGGCGATGTATGATGGCGGCGGTGGTGACGAGGGTGATGTATGGTGGCGGCGGTGGTGACGAGGGTGATGTATGATGGCGGCGGTGGTGGCGAGGGTTGAGTATGATGGCGGCGTAGGTGGCGAGGATTGCGTATGATGGGGGTGGTGGTGGCGAGGGTTGCGTATGATGGCGGCGGTAGTGGCGAGGGTGGCGTATGATGGCGGCGTTGGTGGCGAGGGTGATGTATGATGGCGGCGGTGGTGGCGAGGGTTGCGTATGATGGCGGCGGTGGTGGCGAGGGTGATGTATGATGGCGGCGGTGGTGACGTGGGTGATGTATGATGGCGGCGGTGGTGACGAGGGTGATGTATGATGGCGGCGGTGGTGGCGAGGGTTGCGTATGATGACGGCGGTGGTGGCGAGTGTTGCATATGATGGCGGCGGTGGTGGCGAGGGTGATGTATGATGGCGGCGGTCGTGGCGAGGGTTGAGTATGATGGCGGCGGTGGTGGCGAGGGTTGAGTATGATGGCGGCGGTGGTGGCGAGGGTTGCATATGATGGCGGCGGTGGTGGCGAGGGTGATGTATGATGGCGGCGGTGGTGGCGAGGGTTGAGTATGATGGCGGGGTAGGTGGCGAGGATTGCGTATGATGGCGGGGGCGGTGGCGAGGGTGATATATGATGGCGGCGGTGGTGGCGAGGGTTGCGTATGTTGGCGGTGGTAGTGGCGAGGGTGGCGTATGATGGCGGCGGTGGTGGCGAGGGCGATGTATGATGGCGTCGGAGGTGGCGAGGGCGATATATCATGGCGGCGGTGGGGGCGATGGTTGCGTATGATGGTGGCGGTGGTGGCGAGGGCGATGTATGATGGCGTCGGTGGTGGCGAGGGCGATATATGATGGCGGCGGTGGGGGCGATGGTTGCGTATGATGGTGGCGGTGGTGGCGAGGGCGATGTATGATGGCGGCGGTGGTGGCAAGTGTGATGTATGATGGCGGCGGTGGTGGCGAGGGCGATGTATGATGGCGGCGGTGGTGACGAGGGTGATGTATGGTGGCGGCGGTGGTGACGAGGGTGATGTATGGTGGCGGCGGTGGTGGCGAGGGTTGAGTATGATGGCGGCGGTAGTGGCGAGGGTGGCGTATGATGGCGGCGGTGGTGACGTGGGTGATGTATGATGGCGGCGGTGGTGGCGAGGGTTGCGTATGATGGCGGCGGTGGTGGCGAGGGTTGCATATGATGGCGGCGGTGGTGGCGAGGGTGATGTATGATGGCGGCGGTGGTGGCGAGGGTTGAGTATGATGGCGGCGGTGGTGGCGAGGGTTGCATATGATGGCGGCGGTGGTGGCGAGGGTGATGTATGATGGCGGCGGTGGTGGCGAGGGTTGAGTATGATGGCGGCGTAGGTGGCGAGGATTGCGTATGATGGCGGGGGTGGTGGCGAGGGTGATATATGATGGCGGCGGTGGTGGCGAGTGTTGCGTATGATGGCGGTGGTAGTGGCGAGGGTGGCGTATGATGGCGGCGATGGTGACGTGGGTGATGTGTGATGGCGGCGGTGGTGGCGAGGGTCATATATGATGGCGGCGGTGGTGGCGAGGGTTGCGTATGATGGCGGCGTAGGTGGCGAGGGTTGCGTATGATGGCGGCGGTGGTGGCGTGGGCGATGTATGATGGCGGCGGTGGTGACGAGGGTGATGTATGGTGGCGGCGGTGGTGGCGAGTGTTGCGTATCATGGCGGCGGTGGTGGCGAGTGTGGCGTATGATGGCGGCGGTGGTGACGTGGGTGATGTATGATGGCGGCGGTGGTGGCGAGGGTTGCGTATGATGGCGGCAGTGGTGGCGTGGGCGATGTATGATGGCGGCGGTGGTGACGAGGGTGATGTATGGTGGCGGCGGTGGTGGCGAGTGTTGCGTATGATGGCGGCGGTGGTGGCGAGGGTTGCGTAAGATGGCGGCGGTGGTGGCGAGGGTTGCGTGTGATGGCGGCGGTGGTGGCGAGGGTGGCGTATGATGGCGGCGGTGGTGACGAGGATGATGTATGGTGGCGGCGGTGGTGGCGAGGGTTGAGTATGATGGCGGCGTAGGTGGCGAGGATTGCGTATGATGGCGGGGGTGGTGGCGAGGGTGATATATGATGGCGGCGGTGGTGGCGAGTGTTGCGTATGATGGCGGTGGTAGTGGCGAGGGTGGCGTATGATGGCGGCGATGGTGACGTGGGTGATGTGTGATGGCGGCGGTGGTGGCGAGGGTCATATATGATGGCGGCGGTGGTGGCGAGGGTTGCGTATGATGGCGGCGTAGGTGGCGAGGGTTGCGTATGATGGCGGCGGTGGTGGCGTGGGCGATGTATGATGGCGGCGGTGGTGACGAGGGTGATGTATGGTGGCGGCGGTGGTGGCGAGTGTTGCGTATCATGGCGGCGGTGGTGGCGAGTGTGGCGTATGATGGCGGCGGTGGTGACGTGGGTGATGTATGATGGCGGCGGTGGTGGCGAGGGTTGCGTATGATGGCGGCAGTGGTGGCGTGGGCGATGTATGATGGCGGCGGTGGTGACGAGGGTGATGTATGGTGGCGGCGGTGGTGGCGAGTGTTGCGTATGATGGCGGCGGTGGTGGCGAGGGTTGCGTAAGATGGCGGCGGTGGTGGCGAGGGTTGCGTGTGATGGCGGCGGTGGTGGCGAGGGTGGCGTATGATGGCGGCGGTGGTGACGAGGATGATGTATGGTGGCGGCGGTGGTGGCGAGGGTTGCGTATGATGGCGGCGGTGGTGGCGAGGGTTGCGTATGATGGCGGCGGTGGTGGCGAGGGTTGCGTGTGATGGCGGCGGTGGTGGCGAGGGTTGCGTATGATGACGGCGGTGGTGGCGAGGGTTGCATATGATGGCGGCGGTGGTGGCGAGGGTGATGTATGATGGCGGCGGTGGTGGCGAGGGTTGAGTATGATGGCGGCGGTGGTGGCGAGGGTTGAGTATGATGGCGGCGGTGGTGGCGAGGGTTGCATATGATGGCGGCGGTAGTGGCGAGGGTGGCGTATGATGGCGGCGGTGGTGACGTGGGTGATGTATGATGGCGGCGGTGGTGGCGAGGGTGATGTATGATGGCGGCGGTGGTGGCGAGGGTTGCGTATGATGGAGGCGATGGTGACGAGGGTGATGTATGATGGAGACGGTGGGGGCGAGGATGATATATGATGACGGTGGCGGTGGCGAGGGTTGCGTATGATGGCGGCGGTGGTGGCAAGTGTGATGTATGATGGCGGCGGTGATGGCGAGGTTTGCCTATGATGGCGGCGGTGGTGGCAAGTGTGATGTATGGTGGCGGCGGTGGTGACGAGGGTGATGTATGATGGCGGCGTTGGTGGCGAGGAACCGTATGATGGCGGCGGTGGTGGCGAGGGTTGCGTATGATGGCCACCCTCGCCGCCACCGCCGCCATCGTACTCAACGCTCGGTGATGTATGATGGCGGCGGTGATGGCGAGGGTTGCGTATGATGGCGGCGGTGGTGGCGTGGGCGATGTATGATGGCGGGAGTGGTGACGAGGGTGATGTAGGATGGCGGCGGTGGTGGCGAGGGTTGCGTATGATGGCGGCGGTGGTGACGAGGGTGATATATGATGGCGGCGGTGGTGGCGAGGGTTGCGTATGATGGCGGCGGCGGTGGCGAGGGTTGCGTATGATGGCGGCGGTGGTGGCGAGGGTTGAGTATGATGGCGGCGGTGGTGGCGAGGGTGGCGTATGATGGGGGCGGTGGTGGCGTGGGCGATGTATGATGGCGGCGGTGGTGACGAGGGTGATGTATGGTGGCGGCGGTGGTGGCGAGTGTTGCGTATCATGGCGGCGGTGGTGGCGAGTGTGGCGTATGATGGCGGCGGTGGTGGCGAGGGTTGCGTATGATGGCGGCGGTGAAGGCGAGGGCGATGTATGATGGCGACGGTGGTGACGAGGGTGATGTATGGTGGCGGCGGTGGTGACGAGGGTGATGTATGATGGCGGCGGTGGTGGCGAGGGTTGAGTATGATGGCGGCGTAGGTGGCGAGGATTGCGTATGATGGGGGTCGTGGTGGCGAGGGTTGCGTATGATGGCGGCGGTAGTGACGTGGGTGATGTATGATGGCGGCGGTGGTGGCGAGGGTTGCGTATGATGGCGGCGGTGGTGGCGTGGGCGATGTATGATGGCGGCGGTGAAGGTGAGGGCGATGTATGATGGCGGCGGTGGTGACGAGGGTGATGTATGATGGCGGCGGTGGTGGCGAGGGTTGAGTATGATGGCGGCGTAGGTGGCGAGGATTGCGTATGATGGGGGTGGTGGTGGCGAGGGTTGCGTATGATGGCGGCGGTAGTGGCGAGGGTGGCGTATGATGGCGGCGGTGGTGGCGAGGGTGATGTATGATGGCGGCGGTGGTGGCGAGGGTTGCGTATGATGGCGGCGGTGGTGGCGAGGGTGATGTATGATGGCGGCGGTGGTGACGTGGGTGATGTATGATGGCGGCGGTGGTGACGAGGGTGATGTATGATGGCGGCGGTGGTGGCGAGGGTTGCGTATGATGACGGCGGTGGTGGCGAGGGTTGCATATGATGGCGGCGGTGGTGGCGAGGGTGATGTATGATGGCGGCGGTGGTGGCGAGGGTTGAGTATGATGGCGGCGGTGGTGGCGAGGGTTGAGTATGATGGCGGCGGTGGTGGCGAGGGTTGCATATGATGGCGGCGGTGGTGACGAGGGTGATGTATGATGGCGGCGGTGGTGGCGTGGGCGATGTATGATGGCGGCGGTGGTGGCGAGGGCGATGTATGATGGCGGCGGTGGTGACAAGTGTGATGTATGATGGCGGCGGTGGTGGCGAGGGTTGCGTATGATGGCGTCGGTGGTGGCGAGGGTGATATATGATGGAGGCGGTGGTGACGAGGGTGATCTATGATGGCGGCGGTGGTGGCGAGGGTTGCGTATGATGGCGTCGGTGGTGGCGAGGGTGATCTATGATGGAGGCGGTGGTGACGAGGGTGATCTATGATGGCGGCGGTGGTGGCGAGAGTGATATATATGATGGCGGGGGTGGGGGCGAGGGTGATATATGATGGCGGCGGTGGTAGCGAGTGTTGCGTATGATGGCGGCGTAGGTGGCGAGGGTTGCGTATGATGGCGGCGGTGGTGGCGTGGGCGATGTATGATGGCGGCGGTGGTGACGTGGGTGATGTATGATGGCGGCGGTGGTGGCGAGGGTTGCGTATGATGGCGTCGGTGGTGGCGCGGGCGATATATGATGGCGGTGGTGGTGGCGAGGGTTGCGTATGATGGCGGCGGTGGTGGCGAGGGTGATATATGATGGTGGCGGTGGTGGCGAGGGCGATGTATGATGGCGGCGGTGGTGACAAGTGTGATGTATGATGGCGGCGGTGGTGGCGAGGGTTGCGTATGATGGCGTCGGTGGTGGCGAGGGTGATATATGATGGAGGCGGTGGTGACGAGGGTGATCTATGATGGAGGCGGTGGTGACGAGGGTGATCTATGATGGCGGCGGTGGTGGCGAGAGAGATATATATGATGGAGGCGGTGGGGGCGAGGGTGATATATGATGGCGGCGTTGGTGGGGAGGGAACCGTATGATGGCGGCGGTGGTGGCGAGGGTTGCGTATGATGGCGGCGGTGGTGGCGAGGGTGGCGTATGATGGCGTCGGTGGTGGCGCCATACATCGCCCTCGCCACCACCGCTGCCATCATACGCCACCCTCGCCGCCACCGCCGCCATCGTACTCAACGCTCGCCACCACCGCCGCCATCATATATCACCCACGCCACCACCGCCGCCATCATACATCACCCTCGTCACCACCGCCGCTATCATACACCACTCTCGTCACCACCGCCGCCATCATATATCACCCTCGTCACCTCCTTTGCCCTCCTATATCACCACCGCAGCCACCACCTTCACATCTGTTGCCTGTCACCACCAACCCCACCTTTTGTCGTTTACACCGCCATCTCCTTCATGACTGCAGTCGTCGACCGTATGAGGGCGGGGAAGCAGTATTTATGGCGTATGATGGCGACGGTGGTGGCAATTGCGATGTATGATGGCGGTGTTAGTGGCGCGTGTTCCATATGATGGCGGCGTAGGTGGCGAGCGTTGCGTATGATGGCGGCGGTGGTGGCGAGGGTGATATATGATGGCGGTGGTGGTGGCGAGTGTTGCATATGATGGCGGCGTTGGTGGGGAGGGAACCGTATGATGGCGGCGGTGGTGGCGAGGGTTGCGTATGATGGCGGCGGTGGTGGCGAGGGTGGCGTATGATGGCGTCGGTGGTGGCGCCATACATCGCCCTCGCCACCACCGCTGCCATCATACGCCACCCTCGCCGCCACCGCCGCCATCGTACTCAACGCTCGCCACCACCGCCGCCATCATATATCACCCACGCCACCACCGCCGCCATCATACATCACCCTCGTCACCACCGCCGCTATCATACACCACTCTCGTATGATGGCGGCGGTGGTGGCGAGGGTTGCGTGTGATGGCGGCGGTGGTGGCGAGGGTGGCGTATGATGGCGGCGGTGGTGACGAGGGTGATGTATGGTGACAGCGGTGGTGGCGAGGGTTGCGTATGATGGCGGCGGTGGTGGCGAGGGTTGCGTATGATGGCGGCGGTGGTGGCGAGGGTTGCGTGTGATGGCGGCGGTGGTGGCGAGGGTGGCGTATGATGGCGGCGGTGGTGACGAGGGTGATGTATGGTGGCGGCGGTGGTGGCGAGGGTTGCGTATGATGGCGTCGGTGGTGGCGAGGGCGATATATGATGGCGGCGGTGGGGGCGAGGGTTGCGTATGATGGCGGCGGTGGTGGCGAGGGCGATGTATGATGGCGGCGGTGGTGGCGAGGGTTGCGTATGATGGCGGGGGTGGTGGCGAGGGTGATATATGATGGCGGTGGTGGTGGCGAGGGTTGCGTATGATGGCGGCGGTAGTGGCGAGGGTGGCGTATGATGGCGGCGGTGGTGACGTGGGTGATGTATGATGGCGGCGGTGGTGGCGAGGGTGATGTATGATGGCGGCGGTGGTGGCGAGGGTTGAGTATGATGGCGTCGTATGTGGCGAGGATTGCGTTTGATGGCGGGGGTGGTGGCGAGGGTGATATATGATGGCGGCGGTGGTGGCGAAGGTTGCGTATGATGGCGGTAGTCGTGGCGAGGGTGGCGTATGATGGCGGCGGTGGTGACGTGGGTGATGCGTGATGGCGGCGGTGGTGGCGAGGGTGATATATGATGGCGGCGGTGGTGGCGAGGGTTGCGTATGATGGCGGCGTAGGTGGCGAGGGTTGCGTATGATGGCGGCGGTGGTGGCGTGGGCGATGTATGATGGCGGCGGTGGTGACGAGGGTGATGTATGGTGGCGGCGGTGGTGGCGAGGGTTGCGTATGATGGCGGCGGTGGTGGCGAGGGTGATATATGATGGCGGCGGTGGTGGCAAGGGTTGCGTATGATGGCGGCGGTGGTGGCGCGGGCGATATATGATGGCGACGGTGGGGGCGATGGTTGCGTATGATGGTGGCGGTGGTGGCGAGGGCGATGTATGATGGCGGCGGTGGTGACGAGTGTGATGTATAATGGCGGCGGTGGTGGCAAGTGTGATGTAAGATGGCGGCGGTGGTGGCGAGGGCGATGTAAGACGGCGGCGGTGGTGACGAGCGTGATGTATGGTGGCGGCGGTGGTGACGAGGGTGATGTATGATGGCGGCGTAGGTGGCGAGGATTGCGTATGATGGCGGTGGTGGTGGCGAGTGTGGCGTATGATGTCGGTGGTGGTGGCGAGGGTGCGGTATGATGTCGGTGGTGGTGGCGAGGGTTGCATATGATGGTGGCGGTGGTGGCGAGGGTGGTGTATGATGGAGGCGGTGGGGGCGAGGGTGATATATGATGGCGGCGTTGGCGGCGAGGGAACCTTATGATGGCGGCGGTGGTGACGAGGGGGATGTATAATGGCGGCGGTGGTGGCAAGTGTGATGTATGATGGCGGGGGTGGTGAGGAGGGTTGCGTATGATGGCGTCGGTGGTGGCGAGGTCGATGTATGATGGCGGCGGTGGTGACGAGGGGGGAGTATAATGGCGGCGGTGGTGGCAAGTGTGATGTATGATGGCGGCGGTGGTGAGGAGGGTTGCGTATGATGGCGTCGGTGGTGGCGAGGGCGATGTATGATGGCGGCGGTGGTGACGAGGGGGATGTATAATGGCGGCGGTGGTGGCAAGTGTGATGTGTGATGGCGGCGGTGGTGGCGAGGGTTGCGTATGATGGCGGCGTAGGTGGCGAGGATTGCGTATGATGGCGGCGGTGGTGGCGAGGGTGATATATGATGGCGGTGGTGGTGGCGAGGGTTGCGTATGATGGCGGCGGTGGTGGCGAGGGTGATATATGATGGCGGTGGTGGTGGCGAGGGTTGCGTATGATGGCGGCGGTGGTGGCGAGGGTGGCGTATGATGGCGGCGGTGGTGACGAGGGTGATGTGTGATGGCGAGGGCGATGTATGATGGCGTCGGTGGTGACGAGGGTTGCGTATGATGGCGTCGGTGGTGGCGAGGGCGATATATGATGGCGGCGGTGGTGGCGAGGGTTGCATATGATGGCGGCGGTTGTGGCGAGGGCGATGTATGATTGCGGCGGTGGTGGCGAGGGTTGCATATGATGGCGGCGGTGGTGGCAAGTGTGATGTATGATGGCGGCGGTGGTGGCGAGGGTTGCATATGATGGCGGCGGTGGTGGCGAGGGTGATGTATGATGGCGGCGGTGGTGGCGAGGGTTGAGTATGATGGCGGCGTAGGTGGCGAGGATTGCGTATGATGGCGGGGGTGGTGGCGAGGGTGATATATGATGGCGGCGGTGGTGGCGAGGGTTGCGTATGATGGCGGTGGTCGTGGCGAGGGTGGCGTATGATGGCGGCGGTGGTGACGTGGGTGATGCGTGATGGCGGCGGTGGTGGCGAGGGTGATATATGATGGCGGCGGTGGTGGCGAGGGTTGCGTATGATGGCGGCGTAGGTGGCGAGGGTTGCGTATGATGGCGGCGGTGGTGGCGTGGGCGATGTATGATGGCGGCGGTGGTGACGAGGGTGATGTATGGTGGCGGCGGTGGTGGCGAGGGTTGCGTATGATGGCGGCGGTGGTGGCGAGGGTGATATATGATGGCGGCGGTGGTGGCAAGGGTTGCGTATGATGGCGGCGGTGGTGGCAAGGGCGATATATGATGGCGGCGGTGGGGGCGATGGTTGCGTATGATGGTGGCGGTGGTGGCGAGGGCGATGTATGATGGCGGCGGTGGTGACGAGTGTGATGTATAATGGCGTCGGTGGCAAGTGTGATGTAAGATGGCGGCGGTGGTGGCGAGGGCGATGTATGATGGCGGCGGTGGTGACGAGCGTGATGTATAGTGGCGGCGGTGGTGACGAGGGTGATGTATGATGGCGGCGGTGGTGACGAGGGTGATGTATGATGGCGGCGTAGGTGGCGAGGATTGCGTATGATGGCGGCGGTGGTGGCGAGGGTGATATATGATGGCGGCGGTGGTGGCGCGGGCGATATATGATGGCGGCGTAGGTGGCGAGGGTTGCGTATGATGGCGGCGGTGGTGGCGTGGGCGATGTATGATGGCGGCGGTGGTGACGAGGGTGATGTATGGTGGCGGCGGTGGTGGCGAGGGTTGCGTATGATGGCGGCGGTGGTGGCGAGGGTGATATATGATGGCGGCGGTGGTGGCAAGGGTTGCGTATGATGGCGGCGGTGGTGGCGCGGGCGATATATGATGGCGGCGGTGGGGGCGATGGTTGCGTATGATGGTGGCGGTGGTGGCGAGGGCGATGTATGATGGCGGCGGTGGTGACGAGTGTGATGTATAATGGCGGCGGTGGTGGCAAGTGTGATGTAAGATGGCGGCGGTGGTGGCGAGGGCGATGTATGACGGCGGCGGTGGTGACGAGCGTGATGTATGGTGGCGGCGGTGGTGACGAGGGTGATGTATGATGTCGGTGGTGGTGGCGAGGGTTGCATATGATGGTGGCGGTGGTGGCGAGGGTGGTGTATGATGGAGGCGGTGGGGGCGAGGGTGATATATGATGGCGGCGTTGGCGGCGAGGGAACCGTATGATGGCGGCGGTGGTGACGAGGGGGATGTATAATGGCGGCGGTGGTGGCAAGTGTGATGTATGATGGCGGGGGTGGTGAGGAGGGTTGCGTATGATGGCGTCGGTGGTGGCGAGGTCGATGTATGATGGCGGCGGTGGTGACGAGGGGGATGTATAATGGCGGCGGTGGTGGCAAGTGTGATGTATGATGGCGGCGGTGGTGGCGAGGGTTGCGTATGATGGCGGTGGTGGTGGCGAGGGTTGCATATGATGGTGGCGGTGGTGGCGAGGGTGGTGTATGATGGAGGCGGTGGGGGCGAGGGTGATATATGATGGCGGCGTTGGCGGCGAGGGAACCGTATGATGGCGGCGGTGGTGACGAGGGGGATGTATAATGGCGGCGGTGGTGGCAAGTGTGACGTATGATGGCGGGGGTGGTGAGGAGGGTTGCGTATGATGGCGTCGGTGGTGGCGAGGTCGATGTATGATGGCGGCGGTGGTGACGAGGGGGATGTATAATGGCGGCGGTGGTGGCAAGTGTGATGTATGATGGCGGCGGTGGTGAGGAGGGTTGCGTATGATGGCGGGGGTGGTGGCGAGGGCGATGTATGATGGCGGCGGTGGTGACGAGGGGGATGTATAATGGCGGCGGTGGTGGCAAGTGTGATGTGTGATGGCGGCGGTGGTGGCGAGGGTTGCGTATGATGGCGGCGTAGGTGGCGAGGATTGCGTATGATGGCGGCGGTGGTGGCGAGGGTGATATATGATGGCGGTGGTGGTGGCGAGGGTTGCGTATGATGGCGGCGGTGGTGGCGAGGGTGGCGTATGATGGCGGCGGTGGTGACGAGGGCGATGTGTGATGGCGAGGGCGATGTATGATGGCGTCGGTGGTGACGAGGGTTGCGTATGATGGCGTCGGTGGTGGCGAGGGCGATATATGATGGCGGCGGTGGGGGCGAGGGTTGCGTATGATGGCGGCGTTGGTGGCGAGGGTGATATATGATGGCGGTGGTGGTGGCGAGGGTTGCGTATGATGGCGGCGGTGGTGGCGAGGGCGATATATGATGGCGGCGGTGGTGGCGAGGGTTGCATATGATGGCGGCGGTTGTGGCAAGTGTGATGTATGATGGCGGCGGTGGTGGCGAGGGCGATGTATGATGGCGGTGGTGGTGGCGAGGGTTGCATATGATGGCGGCGGTGGTGGCAAGTGTGATGTATGATGGCGGCGGTGGTGGCGAGGGCGATGTATGATGGCGGTGGTGGTGGCGAGGGTTGCATATGATGGCGGCGGTTGTGGCAAGTGTGATGTATGATGGCGGCGGTGGTGGCGAGGGCGATGTATGATGGCGGTGGTGGTGGCGAGGGTTGCATATGATGGCGGCGGTGGTGGCAAGTGTGATGTATGATGGCGGCGGTGGTGGCGAGAGCGATGTATGATGGCGGCGGTGGTGGCGAGGTTTGCATATGATGGCGGCGGTGGAGGCGAGGTTGATGTATGATGGCGGCGGTGGTGACGAGGGTGATGTATGATGGCGGCGGTGGTGGCGAGGGTTGCATATGATGGCGGCGGTTGTGGCAAGTGTGATGTATGATGGCGGCGGTGGTGGCGAGGGCGATGTATGATGGCGGCGGTGGTGGCGAGGTTTGCATATGATGGCGGCGGTGGTGGCAAGTGTGATGTATGATGGCGGCGGTGGTGTCGAGGGCGATGTATGATGGCGGTGGTGGTGGCTAGGGTTGCGTATGATGGCGGCGAGGGTGGCGTATGATGGCGGCGTTGGTGACGAGTGTGATGTATGATGGCGGCGGTGGTGGTGAGGTTTGCGTATGATGACAATCATCATTTTAGACCACCAAGTCCTCAGAAATAATTCTTGGTCTCTTACTCAACCCCTTTAATTCCTGACATTTATATTCTGTAAGTCGAACTATTTTATGTGCATACATATGTACATTTTTTTTTTTTTTTGTATTAAAAGTATTTAATATTTTTTATATATTGACTTGCCTAACTTGCTTGTCCTTAGATTTGCTCGTGTGTGTGTGTGTGTGTGTGTGTGTGTGTGTGTGTTTGCATATGCACTTATTGTTTTGTTATTCTACTTCATATATTCCATAAGCTATTTACCTTACAAATAAGCAATAGCTGCACAAGAAGCAAACAACATAGCAACGATACTAAGAATGAACAAATCTCCTAAGATTTTTAATCAATAACCGAAAATAAATGGAACGGTAATAGACAAAACAATGTCCATTAAGTGAAAATTGACTAAAATATAGAAGTAATCTACAGAGCAAGAGAGCTGTAAGAGTGAAAAATAATATAATCTTTGTCGGAGTAACAAGGAAAAGGATCTAAACAAAATGCATACATCATATGTAGTCATTGCAAAATATGTAGAGAACTGCGACGTGTTTATTGTAAAACATATGTATTAACGGAACCAAACATATGAACTATCAGCCCTTGCATAACGTGTTACAGGCTTCGACTTCTGTTCACAACAAATAATTACAATATAATTACGAAACAAATAAGGAAAAAAACGAAGCGAAATCGCATTGTACATACTTTAATAATTTTATTTACAAATCTAAAATAATGACGTAACAGAAAATGAAAGTGCATTGAAAGCATGGCATTACAGATACCAACAGAACAACAGATTAAAAAGACTATGAAAACGAAGTCGCAAATAAATTAAATGAGCAAGTCAAATAACAGCCTAAAGAAACCGGATACAATTACTGAAAGCACAACAGAATAACAGATTTTGCGACATTAGACAGAAGCACCCGACTTTGTACAGGTTTCAATATGATGATGATGATGATGCTTTAGCGAAATTTGATGTAATAAAAAAAAATCGACTGAGACAAAACAAACGAATTATGTAATGAAAAGCGATAACACAACAAAAATCTAAAATACATCACACTAACAAAATGGTATTTAGCAACAATAAAAACGATGGCCACACAGAGAGAGACAAGGCCATTTAGAGGCATATACAACCAGCTTGAAATAACCAAAACAGTCGCTTGACATAGGTTCTCTTCTAGATTACAAACTACATACAGGCATGCATAAAAACATATATACGTGCATATGCACACACACATGACAGAAGTAAGTAGACACCCTTATAATCATTAAAATTTATTTAAATCTGAAATTATACATTCAAATCATTTGTTATAATGTGAAAATTTGGTATTTAGTAGACATGCCCTTTGCATTTTCCAATGCAAGGACCCTATTAGGTTTGTTACTGATCAGATGACGAATATTCTCTTGAGGAATTTCTGGCCGAGTTTCATGCAATAATCTCAAAAGATCTGGCTTTGAAGATGCTTTCTTGTTCTTTTTATGAAGTGTCCTGTCCATTATGTCCCAGAGATGTTCAGCAGGGTTCATATCTGGTGACTGGCTTGGCCATGGAATCTTTTTAATATCATTTTCATTCAACAAATCTTGGATCATGTTAGCCGTATGATAAGGAGCTCCATCTTCTATAAATAGACTTCTTTAATCGTTTCACCACTGGAAAAGATTGGAAGGAGTCCTTTTTGCAATCATCATCATCATCATCATCATCGTTTAACGTCCGCTTTCCATGCTAGCATGGGTTGGACGATTTGACTGAGGACTGGTGAAACCGGATGGCAACACCAGGCTCCAGTCTGATTTGGCAGAGTTTCTACAGCTGGATGCCCTTCCTAACGCCAACCACTCAGAGAGTGTAGTGGGTGCTTTTACGTGTCACCCGCACGAAAACGGCCACGCTCGAAATGGTGTCTTTTATGTGCCACCCGCACAAGCCAGTCCAGGGGCACTGGCAACGATCTCGCTCGAAAATCCTACAGGAGCCAGTCAGGCGGTACTGGCAACGGCCACGCTCAAAATGGTGCATCTCATGTGCCACCCGCACAAGAACCAGTCCAGGGGCACTGGCAACGATCTTACTTGGCTTGCCGGGTCTTCTCACGCACAGCCCATTTCCAAAGGTCTTGGTCCGTAGTCATCGCCTCGGTGAGGCCCAATGTACGAAGGTCTTGCCTCACCACCTCAGCCCAGGTCTTCCTGGGCCTACCTCTTCCACGGGTTCCCTCAACTGTTAGGGTGTGGCACTTTTTCACGCAGCTATCCTCCTCCATTCTCACCACATATGGACACATTTATCTGAGTTTATGTTTCCCTCCACCAGCTCTGATCAAGCATTGCTCCAAATTGCTCTCCAGACCATCACGGAATAGCTGCCATGTTTCTTTGTTGGCTGCAACATTTTCACATCAAATTCTTGATCACAGAGTCTCCAGACCCACACTCAACCACTGTCAGGAAATATAGTAAGTCTGGACTCATCAGAGAATATGACAGTGTCCCAAAATGCTAGTGGCCTCTCCACCATCTCACTTTTCTCCGCTTGATGTTGGCTGCTCGAAGAAGTGGCTTCCTTCTTGCTGTTCTGCCACAGTAACCAAGTTTGTGGAGACACCTGACATCTGTTCTGGGACTCACATCAACTTGTTCTGTTATACCAGAGGACTTGCCACGAGGATTATCCACCACACTTCTCTTAGCAAAGAGAAGGGTCCTGTCAGAGGGCCCTGGTTGATCTGGGCGAGGTGATGTGGACTCCTCCCCCCCCCTCTCTGGTGAATCGCACAATCATTCTATTAACTGTAAAAAGCGGGATCCCATGGTTTTCTGCGATTTTACACTGACTATGTCCACCTTCCGAATGACCCACAATACGGCCTCTTTGAAATTCAGACAGGTCCAAGGCTTCTTTTGTACATGGCATGATTAAACAGTCCCATATGGAACCTGAAACATACAAATGTCAATTGATAAAAATATATACTTTACAGGTTGGAATAAACACAAAACAATGTTTTATGGAGTGTCTAATTTACTTCTGTCATGCCTGTGTACACATACATATATACATATATATATATATATATCCTTGTCCTTGCCTCTGAAACGCGGAGTAGATGGAGCCGGGACTCCTTCCTTGTTGATGAGCTGCTTCCTCTTATTGGTGGGTACTCCTCTTCTGATATGTCGGAAAAACACAGTTCCACCACCCTCTCCATTTCTTTCTCACCAAGCAGACCATCTTCCATAACGGTTTGCCCCCACCCCCTCCAGGCAGACACAATAAACAGTCAATTCCCACATATGGGGGAACTAACAACAACAACTATTTTACAAACAAAAGCAACAAACGCTCAGTACAACAATCTTCTGCTGAAAAAATTTTCCGCATTTATCCTGGCTTACATTGATAGCTCCTTCTTTACTCACTGCAGACAAAGGAACAACAAATTCCTGATAATTTTGTGTAAGCAATACCTTATCCTGCATTCCATATTTAAGATGTAGAAGGTTGATTTTGATGGCCAAAAGTATTGACTTTTTATTTGTATAACTGGAAGGTACCAATTTAAATTTTAAGTTATAATTTTTTTTTATAACTGTAATAGTCTATTTATTGTAGGTTAAATGTGTGCAGGTTCAAATTCTAAGAAAACCAATTTATCAATTGTTTAATGTATAATATATGTTGTGTAAATATGTTTATAGTCAAAAATATTTTAATTACTTTATCCACCAATCTAGTTATAATTATCTCCTTATTTTGACATCATTATAAATAATAAATAATAAGCACTAATGTAAATCTTTATTGCATCTTTTATAATATTTGAAAGTTTTATAGAACCTATGTCTACTTGTTGAAAGCACTTCTGATTGACAATTTATTAAATTCTTTGATTATACAGTGAAATATACAGTGATTCCTTTGTACAGAGACAACAAATATTAAACTTATGCATGTATGGTGTAGCAGAATCTAAAATTGACCAATCTAATCTATAGTTAACTTTATTTTGTTTCAATTTGTGTATATAGGTAGCTAATGAAGTAGTATTACTCGTTATATTAGGCTTAAAGGAATGTATGTGTGCTAAAAATCTTTGCTTAAAATTAACAGAACTCCCTATGTATACCATGTTACTTAAAACTATCTGTTAATGTAACTATGCCCTAGTAAATCACGTTAAGTCATCAGCAGGGTCCCACAGAGTACTGTGTTTGGGTCAACCTTTTTTTTTTTTTTTATCTATATCAATGACATTGCAGATTCCATTGAACATAGCACCATTAAAATATTTGTAGATGACTCTAAGCTCCAGAAAGTCATTAAGGGAGCATATGATCAAACCATTGGACCTATGCGCAGTAACCCAGTGGGAACAAAAAACAATATGCAGTTGAACGAAGAAAAATTTGATCTTATCCACTTTGGAAAAGAGGGCACACTCAAACGACCATATATACTACCGTCGGGAGACCTACTTGAACCGTTGGATAATATCAAAGACTTAGGCGTAAATGTCGACAGCAACCTTAGCTGAAGTGTACACATGAACAATAAGAGTCGATGTTACTCGTAGAATGTGTTCATGGATCCTCAGAACTTTCCAATCTAGGGATCATGAAGCTATCATCTTTCTCTTCTCCACATTTGCTAGGCCTCACTTCAAATACTGCTGCCCATTGTGGTCTCCCTATAACCAAGACATAATGAGGATCGAAGTGCCACAAAGATCAATCACTAAAAAAATTAAATAACATGATGGGCTCAACTTAAACAGCTGAAACTCTATTTTCTGCAACGCCGCTGTGAGCGATACATTATTTGCACCGTGTGTGAAAATATTCCACCAATATTACCCAAATGATTTCAGTGTTATGTTTACAATTCACCCAAGAATAGGTCCCCATGCAATGCATCTCCTATAAATGTCAAGATCACATTTGTTTATAATGTATATATATATATATATATATAATATATATATATATATGTATGTATATATATATATATGTCATAATTCAGTTTTATTTCAAGATTTCTTTCCAATAGAGAAAGAACCGGTTTCTAACCCAGATCTAAGACTCCTTCATTGGAATTTCAACATCAATAACAGGGTATTTTTGTTTGTATGTATGTATGTATGTATATGTGCAGATCTGTATGTTTTGTTTTATGCATGTATTTTCATGCATATAATTGAATATCTAGATATGCTCCAATATACTTAAATGGTAAACATCTGGAAAGTTTTACAGATTCTTACAGTTCCAGTGATGGATTGAATCTGTAGCCTTCGAATCAGCTTTCTTCTTTTGAGAAGCCTAATTTCTCAAGATTGGTATTTTGGCAGTGTGTTATGTATCCCAGAGCCCCGATAATTACAGGTACAAACCTGAACTTATAATCTGGATAGAGTAACTGCAGATTTCTCAATAGTTCAGCGTTGGTATTCTCTTTTACACTGCTCTTCAGCTTTATATTAACATCTGCTGCACAGCTAATTCCCACAACTGTACACAAATTCTCTTCTCTGTCCCAAATCATTAGATCAGATCTGTTGTACCTATATTTCATTGAGGTTATCACTGGGACAATCCACCAGTATTCCTTTTTATTATGAGTGGCTATGGCTTCTATCATACTGTTATTTTTATTTCTTTGTCCTCGGGGTTATCCTTGTGATGGATTTCATTATAGAGTGTCCTAGCTACAACATCATGTATGTATGTATGTGTCTCACCGTCGCTTGACAACGGTCTGTCATAAGAATCTGATAGAATAGTGTCAGGCTTAAAATTTAAGCCCTGGGGTTGATCCAATCGACTAAAAATTCTACAAAGCGTGCTCCAGCATGGCAGTAGTCCAATGACTAATACAGGTAAAAGATAAATGACAAAAGATATGAAGACTGCATTTTTTTTTTTTTTCACATAGAGAGGGTGGGGTGGCTGAGTTCAGTTTGAAAGGGGTCTGAGTGTTAAGAAGAGAAAATGTAAGGGAGATAACAAGGATTGACTTATTAGTGACTTCCACAAAGAAGTCTTAATTACTTCCCTTGTTTCTGAAGAAATACGGACAATAAAAATTAAGACGCTGTCATTAAAGACACGTAAACAATGAGGCTTGGGTTCGAGTTACACGGACCGCTCACATCTTTTCAATCCTCTTTTATATCAGAAGTAGGATGAAATGCATAGAGATATGCAGATTTGTATAGATCATTTGTTTATATTGTATGCATGTATGTATGTATGTGTGTATGTATGTATGTATGTAATCAGTTTCATTTTAAGATTTCTTGCCAATAGAGAAAGAGCCGGTTTCTAACCTAGATCCAAGGTTTCTTCATTGGAATTTCAACATCAACAACAGGGTATTTTTGTTTGTATGTATATGTGCAGATTTCTATGCTTTGCACTATATATGTATTCTCATGTATATAGTCGCATATCTAGACATGCTCGTTTATACTTAAATGATAAATTTCTGGAAAGTTTCACAGATTCTTACAGTTCCTGTGATGGATTGGATTTGTAGTCTTCAAATCAGCTTTCTGCTTCTGAGAAATCTAATTTCTCAAGATTGGTATTTGGGTATATCTATCCCAAATCCTTATATCAGGTCTGATGTGCGTATGTATGTATGTATGTATGTATGTGTGTGTGTGTGTGTGTGTGTGTGTGTGTGTATGTATGTATGTATGCGTGTAAGTATGCCCCTCTTGACTCTGTAATAGGTGGGCCTACCTAACAGTATTTTCTTTACACTTAGTGCACAGCAAAAAAGAAACTCTTATAGTGTATCTATTAAGAATTTTACGGAAACTATTCGTTCGAAGAAGGGGTTTGTCCACTAAACCGAGGAAGATCTAATTTATGAATTCTTATACATACATACATACATACGGACGCATGTATGTATGTATTGGTCAGTCGTCCATACATCCAAAAAAAAGCACAGAGTAAAAAATGTTTTGAGCAGTCATATTCTTATGTAGTTGTGTAGTATATATTTGTTTATGGTCGATTAGAGAGCTATCATTCGTTTCACATAAACAATTGCACAAGACAATATGGACGATTCATCAGACCTGCTAGCCAGAAACACAGTCCCTTTACTCATGAATATAAAATTGCAGTCTTTTTCAGTTTAGTGGTGAAAAACATCCCTCAATCAAAACAAAATATTCTAAGAGTGACAGAGTTACCTACTCTAAAAACGATTTCAGCTGTGTTTGAAATGGATCAGTTTGTGTACGTTTTTTTTTTCGTTCACTAGTCTTCAAACGAAGATCACGTTTCCAAAACGAATTTTCGATCATGAGGGCAGTGACTAAATATCTCACTTTTTGTATTCAATAAGGCGCCGGATCCTACAATTTTTTAGGATCATTGTCCTCTCAGCCAAGCAATGTTTGCTGTTACTGTTGGACACCACTTCTGCTTCATAAACCACGGCCTGTGAGTTGCATCGATTATCTACTGGGTATTCACTGCAAACATGTGCATCTTGCCTCTTTGCAGGTTTTTAAGGTGTTTGCTAATATCTTTTTTTACACTAGACACACACTTAAACGAGATCCTTAAGTTATGTCTTTTGAATACTCTTCGATAACTATGAGACTGCGTGGAATGTTTATCTACTTATCTAAGGAGGGCTCTTCCTAACGCAGATTTTGACGTTGAGTGAGAAAGGTGGGACAAACCAAAGGACCTTACGACAATATATAGATGACGCAGTCCTTAAACCAGCTAACTACCAGATTTCGTTGTTACAGAGGGCCGCAGCTTCAAAAATGTCTTTATTCATGGACAGACTAGAAATCTTCTTCTTGACACCCTTCACCAGGTTCTTAAACACAACAGGTATGTGGCAGAAGGCCATGTTAATATACGGCAGCCCTTCATTAGGTTTGCGGTCCGGCCTGAATGAGCCGGTACCCAAAACGAGCGTAACATCTAAAAAGTTAACTACGATAAGACTGGTTTCAATTGTAATCTAAAGATCAAGTGAGTTAAGTGTATGAATCAGGTCCTCCTTAAGCTTATCCAATGTGTCCCCATTTGCGCCTCTAGAGATAGTTAAAACATTATCTCTGTACAGATTAAAATGGACTGACAGGAACCTCTTATTTAAGTGTTCAATCCTATGAAGTCGCAGATATCGGCACTGTCGTATATTCCCGTCGCTACTTCGAAAAATCCTTCTGTGTCAGGTTGTTAGACCAAGGCCGAGCATTTGTTGAACAGTGGGGTTTTCCTGGCGTACATAATTACTTCTATACCCCTGTCACTAGCGCCAGAAAACTCTTTAGCGAAAACAAGCGCCCTTTTTAGTAACCCTTTTTATAAAGATAAAAAGTCTCCTATTTCGAACTGGGTGAACCTTCCCTAGTTCGCCTTAAACATTGAAATTACTTAAGAGTGTTATGCTACAAGAAGAGAAAGAATGCATTCAGAAAGTCGTTAATCTTCAAGATATGATTGCTCACCAACCTGATTTCCGATTTAGCCGGGGTTAATCAGGCGGCACTTGATATAGCTAACAGGGTGTATTCCCTAGCTAAGAGGAATGCATTTATTACCATCGATGATCATAAGCCGAACTTCGCCTTCAGCCCCATGTGTCACCTAATAAACCCAGCTATATGGGTTCTAGTTTAGACCCACGACAACCCTGGCGGAGCAAATCCACAATTGATGGTATCCCAACTTGTTCCTTCTCCCAACAAATCACTAGTCACATTGCCGATGTTATCAATGGAGCCTTCTTTATTAAAATGACCGCCATGATTTGAATGAAATTTTGCTGCTAGAAACAGCAATCAAATGAAATAAACACCACATCCTACCATCTATGTCTTGGACAAGTTAGAAAATAGAACCTCGGCTAAACAACAAAGGAATGTTCAAGGTTGTATTACATTTATTAGATACAGTGGCTCAGTCAGTGTTGACTTGATGCTAATTGAAAACAACAGTATAAAGACATTTGGAACTGAATCAGACGGAAACTAGATATGGAGGAAAATTAACACACACCAGTACACAAGGATACAACAGTACGATTAGCAATTGATAGACAGGGTTAGGGCCTAAGAGCGCCTCAAAAGTGCAAAATAAACATTAATAAAAAGTACACGGCTGAACAATCTCCTTCTGGGCTCAGTAAGTATTTACTTGAATTTTCCGTTCTCTCGTCAACTGAGTGCTTGCCTCCAACTTTTTTTTTCTTTGTGTGTCTGCTTTGTCTGAGTCAAGTTGTTTCCATGCAAAGACTTTTCATTGGTTATACTGAGCGTATTGAAGTTTCTTTTGGAAATCTTTGGTGGGGAGTAAGAAATGGTGATGCTGAGCCATCCTACAATAATAATGGTTTCAGTTTTTGGTACAAAGCCAAGCAATTTCGGGGAGGAGGTAAATCGATTATGTTGACCGTAATATTCAACTGGTACTTATTTTATCGACCCAGAAAGGATGAAAGACAAAGTCGACCTCGGCAGTATTTGAACTCATAACTTTAAGTCGGAATTAATGCCGCTAAGCATTTCTTTTTTCCGGCGCGGTAACGATTTGCCACCTCGCCTCAAACCTAAAATAATATTCGAAGCAGAGAAAGGGATGAACTCCCTTTGATGAAGCCGAGCGTTCTTAAGGTCACAATTGAAATGCATAATGATGTTGTCTTGGTGACAAAAAGAAAGTCAAATAACAACAACAAAAACCCGAACTAACACAACAGCAATAAGTTATCTGATGGGTCCGAGAGCGGAGTTTCGGCATGAAAAGTCACAATTAGGCTTTTGATGGATCGGGACAGGTGCGTACCACTCGGCTCTAAATAAATACGTGCGGCTGTTTAGGACAAATGATGAGTTGGAAACGATAGTGAGCTTTTAGTGCCTACCTCGACAGTCCATTGCGGCTCTCAGAAAGGAGACGTAGAGGGAGACGATGAGCGGTTACACGAGGTGCAAATCGCACAGTTTGGTTGATCAGCACATTCGACGAATTCATATCAGACTTGATTAATGTTCTTTTGTCAGATATTTGCTCTGACTGGCCGCAATACGGGAGAATTCCCAGGGCTGTGAGTCAAACGGTGGTAACACTGCAAGGCAAGGACGCTGACAAAAGAAAAGTTGTCGATATTTTTTAGTTCGTAACTATGGTAAAACAGAGTTTAAGATATTGACCAAGACAATACACATCAGAACTGAGTGGAGTGTAAGGGTAGGAAGAGAACATTCCATCTGTCCACGAAGTTCTAGTTGAAAACAAAAGATGAAATTCCTCTCAAACCGAGAAAACGAGCAATGCTTTCTTGAACGTTTGGGAGATGCTCTGGCCAAAGAAGGTTGTAGAGTTACCCGTTGCAGAGGGGATGCAGATACTCTTGTTATCCAAACTAGAGTGAGAATCTCTGAGGACAGAGAAACTGTGTTAGTCGGAGACGACACAGATCTACTTGTTCTCATCCACCTTGTAGGAAAAAAACAAACATGACATTCACTTCTGACCTGAATCAAAGAAAGAAGCAGAAGTCAGGTGCATGGGTATTAGTTCGATCAAGCATAAACTTGGGGGTCCAGGTTCGCAGGCATATTTTCTTTGTGCATGCTTTCTTGAGTTGTAGTACCACATCCAGGACTTTTGGAATCGGGAAGGCGGCAAGTTTCAAACTTATTTAAGACAGCGAGGCATTTCAGGAAAAGACGGAGGCGTTCAGGCGTAACAAAGGACGACGTCATTGTGGCAGGTGAGGAGGCAATGGCCATTGTCTATAAGTAGAATCCCAGTGACTCCCGCCGATTCCAAGCCCTTGTCACCACGAGAAATAAGGCAGTTCTTCCTAATCTATTACGACCAACATCAGCAGCTACGAAGTACCATAGCCTGCAAATCCAAGAGTGATAAGGGAACACACTGAATGCTAAAGACTGGAGATGGAAGCTCTCAGATGGAACATTTAAACCAGTCATCTCTGAATGTGGCCCTGCACCACGGTCGTTGTTGATTCTCGTGCTGTGCGCCTGCAAGTCAGGTTGTGGGACGCTGCGTTTTGGGCTTCCATGCTCACCTGCTTGTTCAGAGTGCAGAGATGGTTTTCAGAACAATGGCTGGCACAGTGATGACTAAAAAGGTAACTGAACATTGTGGACTGTAAGCTTTTACTATACACCATATATTTGTGTCTAACTATGTACTTTATTTGCTTTCTTTCTTGTCCCCTGATGATGTCAATATAAACGAAAGCGCTTGCGATTAGGAGTTTATTTTACCCTATGGTAAACAATTTTATTGTAGGCATATATGTGCGTGCGGAAGTGGAGGGGGAGCCATTTTTAAGTTTATAGGAGGCGAGTAACTCATTTTTTTTATTTGAAAGATTAACCATGAAAACATAGGTAAATGGGTTCCTTGTTTTAGATTATCTTGATTAGTTTAAGAAGTTACGACAATTTGTAGTTGCGCCAAGTTAAAAAAGAATTGGCAGAATAGTGATGCTTTTTCCACTGCGACGATTCTTTGGGACTTTTAGTATGTTATAAGAAACTTTTATCCAAGACAAATAACACTGGTTTCGTTTTTTGTTGAAATTGTTGGGGGGGGGGGGGGGGCAAGTGTACGTTTACTGGACTGTAAGGGAGTTTGCTTGTCTTTCGTGAGGAAGATAACTTCTCTCGAAAGAGTGGTCTGTCCCCTGTGAAACTGTGTCTATTTCGAAGGGATAAGTCATCTCCTCCCCAAATGATCTGACAGTCATTAGAAAGGCCCAAGAAATATACAAGAAAACACTTGTATAAAACATCAGAGAACAATCCAGACGAAGTTCTGATCGAAGTTCTGGGGATGGAATCAAATCACAGAAAAAAAAACAAAAAAAAAACAGGAAAGAAAAGAAAAGAAGACGATAGAAAAGTGGTAAAACTTTAGCAGGATTTGTGTTTCGGTTTTACACAGCATCCGTTCACATCTTGTGGATCTTGCTCATCTATTCTAGTCAAGGAGCTCCACACATTTCTAACATTAAGCAATGCACGGAGAAGGGGAGAGGCTGTGTAGAAAGATATAATCGGGACACTGCAAGGCAATGAGCTGCCTTGGTCAATGCAAGTGGACATTTGATATGATGCACACACACACACACACTCACACGCACATACTCACACACACACATACAGTGAGAAATTCTTAAGCGTTAAACTCTATACTTCATTTACCTGAAGAAAACCCCTTTTGCTCATCAATAAAGAACACGTCCGACATAGTTGCAGTGAACCTTAACCCATCGGATATTGTATGTATGTATGATAGATAGATAGATAGATAGATAGATAGATAGATAGATAGATAGATAGATAGATAGATAGATAGATAGATAGATAGATGGATGGATAGATAGATAGACAGATAGATAGATAGATAGATAGATAGATAGATAGATAGATAGATAGATAGATAGATAGATAGATAGAGACACACACTCATGAACGGTCTTACGATTATTACCCCTGAGAAGGTATTAAATAGAAGTAGTGATGGTGGTGTAGTGGAAGGGATGGGTGTGAGAAAGAAAGAAAGAAAGAAAATGGCTGGAAGTTGGTCTATGATTGAGTCTGTAGTGTGCGTGTGCGTGTGTGTGTGCGCACGTGCGTGCGTGCGTGTCCGATGGCCTTCTTTCAGTATTCGTCTACCAAATCTACTCATAAAGTTTTGGTCAGCCCGTGGTTATAGGAGAAAACACTTGCTCAAGGTGCCTCGCAGTGGGACTGAACTCGAAACCATGTAGTTGAGAAGCAAACATCTTACCACAGTCACACCTGCGCCTATGCGTAAATTAAATAAAAAAGATTGACGGATGGCCATATCTGGAACGCTTTTACGTTCCGATCAAATGTCAATGAGGTAAACCTAACCTTATCTAATCATTTGGAGATTGATGAAATTAAGAACCGATCAAGTCCTTGGATCGATTTCATATTCCAGTAAAACATTCTAAATATGAAGAAGGTTTTCATAAAAACTTCACGATGAAGATTTTAACGAATTTCGACCTTTTCTTAGACGTTTAACCATTTCTAAGTAAAATGCAAACAGCGAGGATCAAACACCGAGTCAAAAGAAGAAAAACAAAGCCAGCTGACTTAAGCTGTGATCTGAAGAGATATGTTAAATAGATTTGAAGAAAGCAAAGAGTAGGAGGAGGAGGAGGAGGAGAAGGCAGAAGGGGGAGGAGTGCTTGCACAGTTGTGCGTATGGAGAACAAGCGCTTGGCAATCCGTTAAGTACAAGTGCCTTTCAGAAATAGTGAACACATAATCGGCAGTCAGCTGTAAAAGTACTCTTTATCACACACACACACACAAATATATACCAGTGGCGGCACTCGACAGCTTTAACTAAGCAGCAGTAAGCAGCGTAAGAGGTTACTAGTGCCTAATCCACAACACCAACTACTGTTGCTTATAGCTCTTTTACTTTCTCTTTCTCTCTATCGCTTACTCTCTCTCTCTCTCTCCTGTCTTTTGTCCACCCCTCTCGTTCCCACTGTGCCTTTTTTTTTTGTTTCGTTTCTCTCCCTCCTTCTCATTCTCTCTACTTCAACTTCTCTCTCTCTCTCTCCTTCTTTCTTTCAACTCCATTCTCCACACACTCACAACTTTCAGATGGCTTTAACCAGCACCAAAAACAACCCGCTGTAAATTCGATTCGAACAAATGCACGGAATTCCCACAATATCATCGGGCACGTGATTGACACACAACCAATCGATGGCGACGACGGGGTGTTCCCCCGTTCGGTCCGCAATGGCGAGTGAAGGTAGGTAAAACATTTTTGCTGTTACTCTTCGATTTACTATTTGTTTCATCTCGGTTTATTTCTCTTCGCCTTTAAATTTCACTTCAAACATGAACTTCTACGGAACTTTGCAAACCCTTGTTTAGTGCGCGCGTGCGCTTCCTTCTGTTCCCTTGACCATGTACCGTTGTTATTTATTGCGATAGCCGCCCACTAATTTGGTCTCTTCAAAGTAAGAAGAAAGAAAAAGAAAAGAAAAGAGAGAGAGAAAGAAAGAAAGAAAGAAAAAGAAAGAAAGAAAGAGAGAAAGAAAGTAAGAAAGAAAATAAAGCTGTTCGTTTAGGTTTCAGGGTTGATCCTTAACTTTTCTGCCAATTGTGATCTGTTCCTTAAGTTTTTCTCTCCAAACCTGAGCAAAATATTCTCTGGAAGATGAGCTTCTAAGTTTTCGTCACGAAACTCAATTCAGAACATACAATCAACTACAGAGTCAGTCCTTAAGTTTTTTGACGCTAAAAATTTAAGCAAATACTACACCTATATGCGATCTTCAAGTTTTTGACTGTAAACCCCTTAACCAGTTTCATATTGATCTAAAGTACGTCTTTGAAAAGTGAAATAGAATCCAGCACTGATAGGGAAACTGCAACCTGGAATCATTTAGCAATGTGTTTACCACAAGAAGTTAACCACACACACGCACATATGTATATGTGTGTGTGTGTGTACATATATGTGTGCGTGTATTATATATATATATATATATATATATATATATATGAAAGTGAGAGAGAGAAAAAAAACGTGTAACCACAGATCATTTCTTATCAAAGCGTTCCTGCCATAACCATCTCATCCTTTATTCCAGTGGTTCCCAACCTTTTCACTATCAAGAACCTCTTTTATTTAAGTGAGTTTTCCTCGCGGACCTCTTATCCTTATGTATATGTGTATATAGTTTAGTTCATGGATCCCTAGTACTACCTTTGCGGACCACAGGTTAGGAACCACTGCTCCATTCCGACGCAGTATCTAGGTCTGTAATTTCCCATGGGTCCTTTCTTTTGGGAGACGATTAGCGGTTTCAGAGCGAATGGCTGCTATTTCTAGCTCATTATTTACATGGTGGTCGTTAAACAATTTTTTGTCCACTAAACTTCTCGCTTCAGCATCGTCCACCAAATGATGCTTCAGTTCAGAAATAAACACCAACAACAACTGCCACAACTATATTTAACTCTCCTCACACCAACCTAACAATTCAGTTATTTAGTTTCCTTTGATTTTTACCTCTTCCCCCCCCCTCCTTCCCTTTGCTCTTCTCCGTCTCCCTCCCCCTTTCACCCACTGTCACCAACATACACATACTCTGTCTCTATCACACATATGAAACTCCTTCTGCTATTCATAACTTTCTATTTCACCCCCTCTCCCTCCTGCTTCCCTCATTACTGTGTCACAAGGGGAAGAGGTACAGGAAGGCCAGATGACTATCCTACTTCGCAGCAGCCATACTGACCTAATTTTCGCGCACTTTTCACACACACACACACACACACACACACACACACTCACACGCACACCATCGTTTTATTTTGAATTCGCGTGTGTATATGTGCATATTTAAAATTATGTATATCTCCCTATCAAAATGTATGTCAACAACTGTATTTGTGTATGTGTATATACGTGTATCTGTATGTATGTATGTATGGATGGATGGGTGTATAAAGAATTTGGATAACAGGAAAATATTTATGAAAAAAAAAAATGACTACGTTTTTGTCTTAACGCAACACACGTGTGTGAGGGGGGGTACAAATGCATCCAAACAGATTAGACAGACAGATAGACAGACAGATAGATAGACAGACAGATAGATAGACAGACAGATAGATAGATAGATAGATAGATAGATAGATAGATAGAACATTTATATATATGGAGTGGTTAATATATGTGTGTGTGTAAAACAAAAGAATATGTTTGTTGGAGATATGCACACACATTCTTATGTTGGAAAATATGAGAGGAAGAAGGGGAGTAGGAGTGTTTCTTAACACGAATGTATGTCATTGCGTGTGTGTAATACATGTTGTATAAGGCAGCTAGCAGTAAAGTGCAAGAAACACAACAACAACAAAAACCTGCTGCTGCTGCTTGATGTGTTAGTATCCATAAGACAACTCGGTGGTGTGTGTGTGTGAAATCGTCAGTGCAGCTAACTGGTGCTGTGAGACACAGATGTACTTTAGCATTTTATACAGGCCACACACGCACGCACTCTCTCTCTCTCCCCCTCTCTCTCTCTCTCCCTCTCTCTCCCCCTCTCTCTCTCTCCCCTCTCTCTCTCTCTCTCTCTCTCTCGTATATTCCAGCCACAACTATGCTATTCCGTCTCGTACACGAGAATAACATTTGTTGCCACTCTGTCTGTCTGTCTGTCTGTGTTTTCTTTTCTCTCACAATCTTTGCAGATATATATATATATATTTTATGTATGTAAGTATGTATATTTTTTAAGCGTGTATATATATATATATATATATATATATATATATATGGGAGAATATACAAAAAATAACAACAGACGAGGACAGGTGGTGTAAATAACAAAAGTATATATTAGTATGACGCTCGGGAATACGGAAAGTCTTTGACGTTTCGAGCTACGCTCTTCAACAGAAAGAATACGGAGACAAGGAGAAAAACACGGAGAAAAAAAATTGAATAGTGTTCAGTCAACGGTCAATCATTATATATATATATATATATATATATATATATATATATATGAATCCACCTAATTATTTTTCATTTAAGCCAGGTACTTATTCCATCAGTCCATTTTGCCGAACCGCTAAGTTACGGGGACGTAAACACACCAACACTGGTTGTCATGCAGTGGTGTGACACACACACACACGTATATCGCAGGTGTGTCTGTGTGATAAGAAGCTTGTTCCCCAACCACATGGTTCCAGCTTCAGTCTCACCGTGTATGGCACGTTGGGCAAGTGTCTTCTGCTTATAGCCTCGGGCCGACCTGCTGAAAAGTCTTTCAGTCATATAACTTTTATAGGTTTCGGCCAGTATAGACCCCCCCCAGGCCATGTCTTCTAACTCAATAGCACCACCTGGTGAAGTCATAGGGCACCATGGCCCAGAGAAAAATAAATTAAGGTACAGAAGTATATTTTAGAGAATGTTTAATAAAATAGATGCCACCTTATCAAATATTAGAAATATTAGAAAGAATTTAGGTAGGGGAGAAAAACATTGGGGGTGGGTTGTACCCAAATTTGAGTTTTTAATGAAATTTTGCTTTAGTCAGTCTCTTATAATGTTTTGTCTATGTAGGTTTGGGGTGGGGTTTAAGAGTTTGAATTTCAGGAAGTCTTTTGAATTGGATGGGAAGCTTCTTATTCATGGCTTAGCCAGCTCTTTTACTCTTTTACTTGTTTCAGTCATTTGACTGTGGCCATGCTGGAGCACTGCCTTTAGTCGAGCGAATCGACCCAAGGACTTATTCTTTGGAAGCCTAGTACTTATTCTATCGGTCTCTTTTGCCAAACTGCTAAAAGGGGACGTAAACACACCAACATCGGTTGTCATGCGATGTTGGGGGGACAAACACAGACACACAAACATATACACACACATACACACACACACACACACACACACGCATATATATATATATATATATATATATATATACACACACACATACACACATATATATATATATATACGACGGGTTTCTTTCAGTTTCCGTCTACCAAATCCACTCACAAGGCTTTGGTCGGCCCGAGGCTATAGTAGAAGACACTTGCCCAAGGTGCCATGCAGTGGGACTGAACCTGGAACCATGTGGTTGGTAAGCAAGCTACTTACCACACAGCCACTCCTATGTGTGTGTGTGTGTGTGTGTGTGTGTGTGTGTGTGTTTATTTGAAATCTATTGTCAAAAACATTTTTCTTTTTTTCTTTTTCTATTGAGAAAAAAAATGGTTGAATGTTTTTTAAGGACGGTTATTCAGAGAATTAGGGTGGAATTAATTATTTGCCATTTGTTTTGCTGTGTGTTTAGGATATATTGTCAAAATATTTTTCTTTTTATCTTTTTTCTATTGAGGGTATGTAGTCACTAGTTCTGACCAGTTGTATGTGTGTGTGTGTGTGTTGTTTTGCATGTTGTGGTATCTCCATAAAACCAAGAACACACAGCATAAACCCACACACCACAAATTCCAGAACATATTTCCAAAAAACAAAAATACACACATACACCACCAAAAAACAAAAAACACATACATACACACACACCACTAAAGATATACACAGATAGACAAAACACACACACTACAAAAACAAACACAGCAAACCCTTTAACAAATTTAAAACCACAACTAAATCTCTAAACACTGTCAATCAACAAATAAAGATCTGCCAAACGTGCACGCACACACACGCATGCATATCCACAGCCACCACAATTGTATTCTATATGGAGAATATGTTTGTGTGTGTGTGTGTGTGATTATAGCTTCCTGAAGTAACAGCTTCCTTGTTCTTATCCTGTTACTGTGCTCTTTGGATTACCTACTTTCACCAAACTAACAAAATCTATCAACTTCTCCAGGAAACTTTATTTCTCATATTGTGCTTCTACTGTTGACTGTTCCCGTCCATCTGTCATACATGAAGTCAACCTGTCTGTCAGCTCTGACTGTGATTCTGTTACACCTCTTGTCTACATAAAGTGCTGTGTGTGTGGAAGTTCTTCCAATTCCTTCTCTACATATGCATGGCATTGATGGCAGACTGCTACCCTCGTCTTCCCTACTTACTGGCAAAGTTTATGTCAAGGCCTCTTGATTCCAGTTTTTGCTTCCATGTCTGGAATGTTTGCCCAGATATTCTACAGGTTCATTTATGAAAACAAAGGCAACAACCTACAACTGTTTCTATGGACAGCCTGTCTTCCCTCTCTCTGTTATGGTTTCGAAGACTATAATAAACAAGAGTAGATGAAGATTTGAGCTTCAGTGGACTCCAACTGCAATGCTAAATTCATCATCCTTCTATCCATAGTTAAGTCTCATCTTACTGACTGTACCACTTAACCCTAACCCTCACGACCCCATTTGTTTTCATCTGGTTTCCTTAGTCATCACACCCAACATAAAACCCTGTCAAAAAAGCTTCTCTCCATTGACAAATTCTCCACAGATTTCATTATACCCAGTGAAGTACAACTTCTACTGTTGTCTCATCAAGACGATGGTTTGAATTGTACCTCTTCTTGATTTGAAGCCAAACTGTATTTCATCTCGGCTAATCAGATTCCTTAATCACTTAACAATTTTAGTAACCTTCATAACTCGAGAACATCTCTTTTTTTTTCTTCTCTTATATGAATTATAGTTCTGTTATGCCAAGCATTTTCTTTGACATCTACCTGATTCACTATGCAAATAAGTTGTCCATAACCTACTTTGCTAGATATTTAAGCATCACAGGAATTGTTTTCAGTTACTTTCCATATCTTCATAGCTTTAATTTAAACCTTTCAGCCTTACAGCTGTTGACTTTATTAAAGTTGTTCCTTCTGTTGTATTTATTTGTGACAGGTCATCTCTTTCTCATACATTCTTCTCATTCAACAGCCTCTCATAATAGTTTTTCTATCCCTCTTTCTCTAAGCAGCACAACTCTTTAAAGTTTCTTTGGTTGAGCTGATTAGTGTCTCTTAGATAAAACAAAATTGAAACAGGAAAAAAAAAATTAGTAAAATGGTTTGGAAAAATTCCTGACATTATTCTTAGATCAAAAGTATGGAAGGTTCTGAAAAATCATGTTATTAAAGACTAGGTGAATAATGCTTAGGGTATTTTGATGAAAATCTATGATAAACTAATGAATAAAGAGGAATTACATGATAGGTTAATCTTAGTTTACTCAATCTCGAGGTGGAATGCATTTCTACAATCTTAACAATACTTATGAATGTGGTAGTTTTCATAAAAAGTTCTAATCACGAGTTTAAATGATTATCAGGATTGTTGTTGTTAGCCAAGATAAACTTTTATCAGCAATACATAAATTGCATGTTTTTTACTTAATGAGGTATGGTCTGCTCCTCTCAAAGATTTTCCACTTTATGTCAAAACCAGTATTATGCACTTTTAAGTTCCAGACGTAACTAATTATTGTTGTATTCCTCTTCTGTCTTTGTCTCAAGTATGATGTGAGATTGAAGTAATATTCATGTAACCTACCTTCCACTACACTAATCTATGTTTACACTTTATGGTGAAGTTTGGTTTAGTAGGACTGGCTTCTACTTCAGATATTGTATTTCTTGACTGGTTGAAGAGGAATGTGTTGCTGTATCGACATGTGCCTTTGTTAATATTTTATGTTTGAGGTACAACTGTAACTAATTCTTGTTGAATTACTTTCTGTTGATAGGGAAATATTTATCTATAACTCTTAGCAAATTTCTGGTCATATTTGATTTAACACTTATGGGAAAAGTTACAGTGAAATTCAAGGAACTAATAAGTAGAGATTTCAAAATCAAAAGATGAAATTCTACAATCAAATTGAGTTCACTTCACCATCTTTATTCTTACTGATATTAAACCAACTAATTGTGATTGTGGTATTACTCTTATTCAACTAATTACTATTATTATTCCATTGCTGGAACCCACTTACCTTCATAATATTCATTAAGATAGTTTTGCTAGTTAATCCTCGTTCAGTTTTTGTAGAAATGATTTTGGACTCAAGTGCAAAATTCTTTTTGTGCTTCTTAACCCCTCTGATATCAACCTGCCTAATTCTAGCTATGGTTCTATGATACAAACTTCCTGTTTAAAGTGATCTAAATTAAAATATCCCATCAAAGTTGTTAATTTATGTTCCAAACACAATCTTAATAATGAGTTATTTCACTAAATTCTTCATTATTTTCAAATTTTATTAATTTCAACAGAAATATGATAACAAAAAGCTTAATCACAATGTATGCATCATGTTTAGCAGAATATTCTTTTTTTTTTTATCCAATTTCCTATTTTAATTTTAATTTTACTCATATTATCAATGTTTATTCTGGTTTTTTTGTTTTTGACAATTTTGTTTAATATTAAAATTAAGTCGTTAACAATGAGTATTATTTTTTTACACCGTAAAAGTAATTTGTTTTGTCAGAGTTTATAAATATTGTTATTGTGTTTTTTGAATCCTATGTTTATTACTGGAAGTGTGTTTATCCTAAGAAACCAGACTTCAAAGTTCAAATCCATTAATCTTCATTAGGCTTATTCATATTTTAATTACTCCACGGGTCTGTGGTTGTTCCTTTCTGAGCTTTCTTTCTAACTCGGGCACCTTCAACTAAGCCCTCTCTCTCTCTCTCTCTCTCTCTCTCTCTCTCTCTCTCTCTCTCTCTCTCTCTCTCTCTCTCTCTCTCTCTCTCTCCCTCTCTCTCTCTCTCTCTCTCTCTGTCTCTCTTGTAGTTCCTTCACATTATACTTATTGGTTGGTGTAAAGAGGTCTTTCGTGAACTATGTAAAGTTTTATACCTTCATTCTTGGTGTTATTGATATTGGTCACATCAAGTACTCAACTATGTTCTAAGATTTTACCAGCCATATTCTGCTATTTCTAGCATGTCATATGACCACATAGAGGCTCCTTTGTTGGCTCAAATTGTTGTTGTTGTTGTGTCAATGAGTCAAGTAAATCTTGAAAATAATAATTCCTTCATAATGAACAAATTCCAGTGACATTCACTTTGTAACCACATGTTTTTGGGTTCAATTCCATTGTATGACATCTAAGAGCATGTATTTTCTTATCACCTCCCATTCACCAATGCCTTGTTGATGGAATTGGTTGAGGGAACCCTGTTGTAATATGTATGTGTGTGTGTGAGAGAGAGAGAGAGCATGAAAGTTGACATTCTGCATATCTAAACATGATGTGATGTTTAGGTCCCCTTCAATACACCCTGCAGCTTTGAGCTGTGTGAATACAAACAGGGGAAACAAAAATCTATTGAACTTAAGAAACATGTAAGGCTTAGCCCAAGAAGTATGTCCAGCCTTAAAAAGACCATTTCAAGAAGTGTGCAGCCAACTCCATGGCAAGCAGATGCAAAATAGACACAAAAACAACAACAAAGATGATGGAGTGTTTGAAATTTCCTGTTATTTCAATATTGTGGTATCAAGTCTTTTTCTAATTTGGTGTCTCTGAATCAAACTATTTCCCTCAAAATTCTTTCATTGATTCAAAAGAAAAAATTCATCTTATAACCAGAAATTGGTGTTGAGTTTCGATAGACAAACCATTTTTTGGCTAGGGTGCACAAGGGGATCTGAGCCCTGTCGACAGTAAGCATATTGTTGTTGTTATTGAAATTACTGTTGTTGCTACTGCTTAGCCTCTTGTACAGAGTTTTAAGCTACCCCCAGCCACGTGGTTTGTAGTCCCCTGCTTTGTCTGAATTTCTGCAACTAGAAATTATCATTATTATACACAGATCTTTTCAAACCGTTCTGGGTCCTGGGTCTTGGGTCACAATATTTTGACTGCTCCAGTCTTTTTCAGGTGTGTGTTACATTTGATAATGTTCTTGAAATTTGAAAGCAAGTCCTTTAATAAAATCAATGACACACTGCTGCCATGCTGGAGCATCATCTTGAAGAGCTTTGGTCAAATGCATCAACCCCAGTACTTATTATTTTTCTGTAAAACCTGTTAGTTATTCTCTGTCTCTTATGGTGAACCACTAAGTTATGGGGACATAAACACACCAACACCAGTTGTCAAACAATGGCATGGGACGGGGGGGGGGGACAAATATATTTATATATATATATATATATATATATTGTTGTACTTGGGGATGGTCATATTGCCAGTTTAGCCAATAAAAACACACGCACTGTATATTTGGTGTTAATTTTTTTTTTTTTTTTTTTTTTTCAGCTTTATATTACATTAATCTTAATCTTAATCTTATTTCGGCCAGAGTTCTTTCGTCACACTTCTGTGACCTCATCAGTGGTCCTTTGTTTCCTTCTTTCTTATGTGTGTCTCACCTTGCTAACTATCAGCCATTTTGTATCAGCCAGGCTAACAAATATGTATATATATATATATATATATCAATAAGAAAATGGACGGGAATATGTGGTACTCATCAATTTGCAGACATTATATATATATATATATATAATGTATACATGCATACATATACATCGTCGTCGTCATCCTCTTCATCAGTTGATGTCCTTATTGCATGCTGGCAAGGTAGGAACAGTTTGACAGGATGCAATTAGTCAGACAGCCGCATTGAACCCCATATGTCTGTTTTTCGTATGGTTTCTATGGCTGGATGCCCTTTCTAATGCCAACCAATTTATAGAGTCCATGAGTACTTTTTTCTCATAGTACCAACACTAGTGAGCTTATCAAGTAAAGAATGGATTATAAGGTGTTCAAACAATGATCTTCATCTTATAAACAGACAATTCCCTATGCCTGTTAGTGTCTGTCATATAAGGATTATGAAGTGAAGGTGCATAGCTTAGGGGTCAGTGTATTTGGCTTGTGACTGTGTGCATGTCGGCTGCTCCTGGCTGTCTCACTCACACGTAATGCATGTGTGTTGTGTATGTATCATTGTCATAATAATGTTCATGCCCAGTTTCTCTAAAACAGATCCTCTGGAACACATTTCTTGTATTTATTAGAGATCTTCTTTATCAGACCAACCTTCCCCCCCCCCCTCCACTTTTCCACAGTTCCTTCCTTCCTTCTCATCATTTTACCATTTCTTTACCTATCTTTTATAATCCATACACATTACCTGCGCACGCCAATAAAGCATCTGATTTTCTTTCTCTCCAGTTTATCTCTTTTGCTCATCTATACCCTATTGTTCTTACTCATTAACCAGTACACATCGAGTGAAGCATGCCTGCTTCGTTTCTCCATCATGCATCGTCTGTATTCAGTGCCCCTATCTCACTGACGTCCTTTTGCTTTTGATACAGAGTCCCTTTCATACTAGTGGAGGTAATAACTCTCTAAACTTCTTCCATACTGTTTATATTCTTGCTACTGTGATGTAGTCAGAGTATCTTCATCCACAGTTGATCATATAAACACACACACACACACACACACACACACACACACACACACACACACACACACACAGGTGTTGTTGGTGCAAACAGGAAAAATAGAACTCAATATGTATATTTTTATTAATATTTAGCAGAAGCAAGAAGAGAGTGATTCAAGATCCGAGAGTTTCGTGCATTGACGCTTATCAAACTAGTCACAGGTTGAAGTCTGCATGTTTATAAAGCTGTTGATAAACAAATAAATATATTTCCCTATGGAATGTTCTAGAATGAACTATAATAATGTCACGTGGATAATTCAAAAATTTCAAAAGTTTGCCCATTACGTTGTTCAATAAGCAAATACATAGATAAAAAAAAAAAGAAACAAAGAGGGAAAAAGAAAACCAAAACAGAATATTGTGCTTGACATCACACACACACACACACACACACACACACACACACATAAATAGATGCACATATCAAAACAAAACAAACCCCACAAAATTCGCACATGTATGAGAGAGAGTGAACATGAATTAACCATATGCGTTTGCATGCATATATATATATATATATATATATATATATATATATATATATATACATGGATACATGCACACACATGTATATATACAAACATACATGCATACATACACACATATGTATATACACATACACACACTCATATATATATATATATATATATATATATATATATATATATATATATATATAAGGTTGAGGAGGGTATTGGATTTAACCAAACCCCGGAGGATACAGGTAATACCGAGTAAGTACTGTATACCGACTAGTTTGCTCCAGTCGTTGTATGAAGAAGATTGGGTATTATAAGTCGTGTATTAGCGTGTGTATATGTAAATATATAAAAACAAAAAGATAAAGAGAGCAAAGGTAAGGTTGAAGAATTTTATGGATAGAGTCTTACAGCTGTTTCTGGGAAGATCTAGTACTTCCCTTCATCGGAGACAGAAAAAATGAAGTAATCTATTATTATATCCATAGGCGGATATTTTTAGTATGAAGTGGTACCACTTGGTACACTCTTTACCACTCTAATAAATACAAGTGGTACACTCTTTACCACTTCATACTAAAAATATCTGCCTATGGATATAATAATAGATTACTTTATTTTTTCTATCTCCGATGAAAGGAAGTACTGGATCTTCCCAGAAACAGCTGTAAGACTCTATCCATAAAATTCTTCAACCTTACCTTTGCTCTCTTTATCTTTTTGTTTTTATATATTTACATATATATATATATATGCCCAAATATACAAGGTCCTATATGCATACATATACATATATATATATATATATATATCATCATCATCATCATCATCATCGTTTAACGTCCGCCTTCCATGCTAGCATGGGTTGGACGATTTGACTGAGGACTGGTGAAACCGGATGGCAACACCAGGCTCCAGTCTGATTTGGCAGAGTTTCTACAGCTGGATGCCCTTCCTAACGCCAACCACTCAGAGAGTGTAGTGGGTGCTTTTACGTGTCACCCGCACGAAAACGGCCACGCTCGAAATGGTGTCTTTTATGTGCCACCCGCACAAGCCACATATAGGTATATATATATATATATATATATATATATATATATATATATATATAATATATATATATATATATATATATACCTATATGTGGCAAGCAGACTACAGCAAAGAATAAGTATAGATTAAAACAAAATAGATATAAACATATGCATATATACACCCACATATATATACATACATACACATACATGTGTACACATGCATACAAATATGCATATATGATGGAGAAAATAAAATGAATAAATAAATAAAACCAGCTCTTTTTTCTTTCTCCTTTTTTTTTTACATGCATATCTGCACATGTACATACACACATACGCATAAACATATATATATATACACACATACATATGAAGTCACACATACATAAATGCATATGCATATATGTACATATATGTGCTCATACACATACATATGCCCACATGTGAAATTGGACACTAGTCTTCGGCAAAGATGTGATCTAGCAGTGATCTTCATGAGGCACTGTGCCAAGTTATATCGCTGGTTTTACTATGCAAATTGTGAAATTGTGTTTTTGTTTTCAAATGTATTCTTTCATTTGCAATTTTTGTCGTGGACAGAAAGTTGAAACAAAGAGTCGACATGAAACTTTGCATTAAACTTAGGAAGCCTGCTATAGAGACATTGAGCATGCTTGAAAGATGAAGCAGCAGTGATCAGAGTGGAAGAACCCTTCATCTCCATGACAGAACCTCAGATCAATCAAGAGCAAGCTCTTCGTTTTTTTTATGACATCCACAATATTGTGTGCATCAAGGATTTGTCCTGCAAGGCCAGAGCATGCATTGAGAGTTCTACTGTGACATTTTGAAATGCTTGAAGGAAGACATTTGGCAAAAGCAAACAGAACTGTGGAGCACGAAGAATTCGATTCTTCACGATGACAATACACCGTGTCACCAAGTTCTCCTCACTTGTGTGTTTCTCATCAAAAACACACCTACCCTATTCACCATATTTAGCACCTGAAGACTCCTCTCTCTTCCCCAAGATGAAAATGCAACTCAAAGGTCACCATTTTAACACCATTGTCAAAATCCAGAGCAAATCCCAGAAGGTCCTTAACTCACAGAAAATTACTTCCAGTCTGGATTCAAAAGGTGGAAGGAATGCTCAGGGACCCGTGTACTGCTGCACAAGGTGACTTTTGAAGGATGTGATGTTAAAATAAGTTATTTTTTATTAACTAGTCTGAGAAGCTTTTGATACCACCTCTCTCTCTCTCTCTCTCTCTCTCTCTCTCTCACTCTCTCTCTCTCTCTCTCTCTCTCTCTCTCTCTCTCTCTCTCTCTCTCTCTCTCACACACACACACACACATACATATATATGCACATATACAACAGAGTGTAAACGATTTGAGAGAAAAACTGGGTATTATGTGAGGCATCAGATGTAGTGTGCATGGGAGAAGACTGCATTGATGTGGTTATGTAATATGTGTGTGAATGAGGACAGCTGCATCAAGAGGTGCCAATCTCTAATTGTGGTGGGAACCTGAGGAAGGGGTAGACCCAGGAAGATGTTGGACGAAGTGGTGAGAAAGAATCTTCAGACATTAGACCTCACAGAGAAGATGACAAGGGACCTAGATTTGTAGGACTGTGGGATGTTGGCTCCGCGTAAAAGCACCATGCTGGTACTACATAAAAAGTAACACCCAATGCACTGTGTAAAACTGTTGTCATTAGGAAGGGCAGCAGTAGAAACCATGTCTAATCATGCATGGAACCCAGGCAATTGTTAAGTTGGCCAGCTCCTGTCAAAATGTCTAACCCATTGCCAAGATGGAAAACAGATGTTCAATGATGATGATGATGATGATGATGAAAGTTTACATAGATATATATACATAATACATACATATATTTATTAGACAGAATGAGATAACAAATCCAAGGCTGTGAGGAGTTTTCAGAACATTTATAATGAAATAGTCTATAATACATACATAGCCTATAGTCTATAATACATACATACATATATACATACATGCATATATACATACATTCATACATACATATATACATGCATATATACATACATACAAAGCTTTAGTGAGTAGGAAAAATCAGAATTCTGTCAGCATCAGGGAAATAGCTATATTCAATACATAAACATTTGGAGGAAAAAAGACTATTCAATGTAAACTGTATATGTATATATGTTTGTGTGTTTTTGTATATATATATATATATATATATATATATATATATATATATATATATATATACATGTATACATGCAACTAAACAGTAATGAGGAATAAACAGACTTTAGGTTCATTATTTACATTTGACGGATATTTGTCCTCATCTTGTTTGTTGTTAACACAACGTTTCAGCTGATATACCCTCCTACCCTCCAGCCTTCATCAGGTGTCTTGGGGAAATTTTGAACCCGGGTTCTCATTCCTAAGGTATTTTTCGATGTTGTTGCTATCATTATTATTATTATTATTATTATTATTCAGGTCACTGCCTGGAATCGAACTTGGAATCTTGGGGTTAGTGGCCTGTGCTCTTAACCACAACACCATATGGACATGGCATATTTTTACTAACCTAAAGTTCATATATATACATATGCTGATATGGGTTGGATAGCTTGACAGAAATTGGCAAGGCCAGGGTCTGCACCAGGTTCCATAATCTGTTTTGGCTTCGTTTCCATGGCTGAGTGCCTTTCCTAATACCAACCACTCCAGAATGCACTGGGTGTTTTTTACATGACACCATCTCCAGTACTTTTTATGTTGTACCAGCACCCATATCAATGCCTTTTATGTCTTCCTGGGTCTCCCTTTTCCAGAAATTCTCTCCACTTTAAGTGACCAACATTTCTTTATGCAACTGTCTTCATCCGTCTGCATCACATGACCAAACCAGCACAGTCTCCTCTCTGGCACGCTGCATCTAATTCCTCTTATGCTCAACTTCTCTCTCAAAACATTAATGCTCTGTTGCACAAGCTCACTAACATTGCATTTCCAGCAGAATATAACCAGCTTCACATGTCTTCTGCATTCAGAGTCCCTATCTCACTATCATGCAGCATCACAGTTTGTACACACTTGTATAACCTCCTCCACTGCTAATTAGGTCACCTAGCTAGCAAAAGTTATCTACAAGTTCCAGAGAGCCACTGGGACATTTAAGGAGATCAATTTCCTGTGTATTTATGGCCATTATGGCTTCCGTACATCTTCCACATACAAATACTACTTTCTCTGTTAACCTTCTAACTAATCTACTGCACCTCTTGTGTGTCCATAGTTTGCACTGGGTACACTGAATGGAATTTCTGTCTACACCCTTACTACAGGGCCATTTCCCTGATGGGTGAAGGGCCCTGTCCAATTTCTTGCTTACTAGGACCTTGATCCTTAGATTCCAAGCTCTGTTTCCTGAAATTTCTTTTCTAATTCTGTTGCTATGGGAACAAGATCGTCAGCATATTGTAGTTCTCATGGGCTTCCAGTTTTATGGAGAACAATGATGAATAGGAGGGGGCTGAGGACAACCGTTGGTGGACACCTATCTGTACACTAAATTCATCACTGTACCTATGGCTAACTCTTACATTTATAACAGCACCCCTGTATATGGATGGCCTGTACTGCTTTCATAAGCCATCCATCTACAAGTGATCACCATCTCACAGAGCGAGACAATCTGTTGAAGGCTTTCTCTAGATAATAAATGCCAAATAAAATAGCTTGTTCTTAGCTAAGTATATCTTTTGCAGTTGCCTGACTATGAAAATAGTATTTGTGGTACTTCTTCTCAGACAAAGCCGATCTGCATTTCATCTCGTCTAATTCTATTCCCAATTAATTGGTCCATAACTCTCTCCACAACTTTTGTCACGTGGTCCAGCAATTTGATGCCTCTATAATTACTTCTATCTAAGACATCTCCCTTGTCCTCATAGCAGCTGACTATGATACTGCTAGAAGTTACTGTGCACGGACAGGATGCCAAATGCATTTTTTGCCGAAGGATAAGAAGCCAAAGTCAAGAAGTTGAATGGACACAATAATAAAAAACATTAAACATTCCTACCTACATAGTTTAATGACCAATTCACCAATTTGGTACTTAAGATTAAACAAGATTAAATTTTAATTTTCATATGCCTTTTTGGCATCTTATCTGTTTGGCTTTATGTCCGTTTGGCTTCTTGTCCTTTGGCAAAAGTGCATTCAGCATCCTGTCTGTGTACCAGGATTACACTTTCCTGAATAACCTGACTAGTCTGCATCCAACTCTACCAGATATCTTAAGCACCTCAGCAGAGTCTCTGGTTGAGTAGCCCATCCTGCTCAAAAGGTCCCTGAATAAGGTTTAAGGATGATGAGTGAAACACCCATGTTTCCAGGGGTGAATTATTCAAATTCCAAAGAATTCTTGTTCACACATGGCTATAATGCTCCCCACTACTTCTGCTTGTGATCAGAGATGCACATATCATCAGCCACTAAGAGATATATATGCTCAACTGGTTAAGGTCAAGCAACTGGCAAGCAAATCTGTGATAAGGAGCAGAATATTTGCTGTAGCCCATCTTTTATACCAGGACAAAACAATGTACATAACACTTTCAATCAATTAAGATTATTAGTATTATTATTAAAGCTCAGGTTGGTATTATTATTATTATTATTATTACAATTTATTAATACATGCCTGTAAGTTCTTGTGACTACAATAAAGATTGTTTTTCTACAACAGTAATTTGTTTCTCATATAAGACAAAATCCCTCAGTTGGAGGATCTTATCTTAAAAGTTCTTTGCCATCTCATTGATGCTGATACTTCATCAAAAGCACTCAGGGTACACTGTAAAGAGGTTGGTGTTAGGAAGGGCATTGAGCCATGGAAACTGTATTAAAGCAGACAGCAGGGTTTCGCTCAGTCTTCTACCTTACTGGTGCCTGTCAAACCATTCGGTCCCTGCCAGTCTGGAAAGCGGACGTGAAATGATGATCATGACAATAACTACACACACGCTCACACATTCACACTCTCTCTCTCTCTCTCTCTCTCTCTCTCTCTCTCTATATATATATATATATATATATATATATATATATATATATTCGTCAATTCACCTGTCCCCTGCATTTGTTCCTACTCTCTGCCAAGAGATTACAGTCCTCCATCAAATCAACAGGAACTTTACCAAAACTCTAACCAAGCCCAGTCAATTCCACAAGAAATCCGTAAATCTCTTCAAATTATGGGGAAAATAAAATGGAAAAAAAATATTGATATTGTTTTGTGCATGTTTCAATTCTGCCATGAACACCGCTACCACCACCACCACCACCACCACTACCACAACAACCACTTCTACCACAACCAACACCAAAACCACCATCGCCACCATCACAACCATATTATCGTATTCAACAACTACCACCATAACAACATTATCAGGCAGACAAGCGCGCATGCGCGCACTAATTTTGTCTAGTTGCGTGTATTAGTATGAGAGAGTGGGAGGAAAAGAGAAAGAGAGGCGGAGAAATCGTGGCGGTGATGGTGTTTTGAGGCATTTGAGAATAGAGAAGGCAGACTGAGGAGTAAACAGAAGGGGAGTGTGGTGAGTGTGAAAGCGTGAGGGAAAAACTGTTATTAAATGCCAGTTACTGGGCCAGCAGCAGTGGTGGGAGGAGCGCCGAAGCCAAATGTACTTTTACGTTGTTCGCTGCGCACGCGCGCGTATTTGTGTGAAATTTATGGTGTGTGCGTATGTTTGTCTTGTGTATGAGTGAGAGAGAGTGTGCGTATGTGTGTGTACCTTAGTTAAGCGTGTGTTTTGCGTATTAAGTATATAAAATAAAAGTAAATACTTTGAATAAAATGAGTACACACACACACACATATCCTATGTATAGAATGTATTAGCGTGTGATTCTTAACTTCTGCGTGTGCGTGCGTTTCCTCGCTGGAACGAAAACTAGGTGATTGTATTCTGGACTAGAACGAATAATAAAACTAGGTTGTCTGCCACACACACACACACGTGTGTGTGTGTTCTTTTCTTCACCTCTGTAAATTACTATTAAACTAATTCCACGACCTGTTTTCCAGTTTTGGATGGCTAAACCCTAAGTTTTCACAACAAAACCTCTTGTGTAGCTGTGGTTTCTTTAAAGTACATTCGTTTAAATAAATAATTATTAACATTTATTTCTCACAAACTTATTTTCATTTTCTCTCTTTTTATCTTCTGTTGAGTCCAACTTATGTTTAAATTTTTTAGACTTTCAAGTATGAGAAGAAAATTCATCTTTGTTGGTTTTCTTTTAGGTTTTGTAGATAAAATGAAGCCAATGTTTCCACGTATTCACCGAAAACTTCCCCCAAAAGTGCATGACCACCACAACTCCTCAACTTCCCCAAATCTTCTACCTTTGATGAACTACACAACCGGACACCTGTTAGGGTGTTTGTGATCCCTTAATCTGCTAGTTATAACAGCTAAATCCCGTCCTAGATGATATCCTACTGCAGAGGTTACCAAACTACGGCCCGCGAGGTCAGTTCATCCGGCCATCGCCGCTCCGTACCTTTTGTGTAAGTACCTGCATTTGCCGCTGGTATCAGTGTTTGGAACAACTTATGTCTGTGAGCAAACATTTTCAAAAATGATGTGAAGTCAGCACATTGAACGAGGTTGACTAATGAACATTTGAGAGCAATTCTCTTGGTTGGATGTTGCAATTCCGAAGCAAATATTGATGATATCTTTAAACACCAGTTTCACAAATCTCACCAAATCCTTTTTTGATGCTTAGTTTCTGAGATTCAGAGATGTGTGGGCACTGGGTGAGATAGAATTATTGCTAACGTCGCCTGTCAATAAATATGTTGGTTGTCCTTATTTTTTGTGTATTCACTGTATTGTAACAAACAAACTAGTTGTGCGACCCGCGCACATTGTTCTCTGTTATATGGCCCGTCGTGAAAAAACGCCTTTCCTCATAATTCTGTTGGCTGGACTGACCTACAGTTAAACAATGTATAACCACACTATTTTAACACATTTCTTTTTACTTCAGCTGTTTCATCATTCGATAGTGGTGGTCACTAACACATACATTACTAACAACAGCGAGCCTCCACACGGTCATATGATTTGCCAGAAATAGCAGCGAAATTTCCCCTTGCCAATTCCAAAGGTTGGACTACATTATTTAACGTGTTTTCTTTTTAAGACGCTATGAGAGATTTAGCTACTATTTCTAGCAGGTCGAGCAACTATGTAGTAACTCTTAGTGTTGAAGACGATGAATTGACAGAAACGGTCGAACACCACCGCTGATGGCCCTGCAGAGCATAGCCGAACCGCTGGACGTTCTGACTAAAAAAAAAAAAAAAAGAGGCCACTATGGGTTTTACTTTTCACCACTTCCTTATCAACATCATCATCACCATCAACATCGTGGTCATCATCATGATCTTTATCCATTTAGTCCTTTGTGACCCTAGATTGTTCCTAACCAATGAGGACGTAAATTCTTTTGAGTTTGGGGACTTTCGGAGGATTTTTTTTCGTTCCCCCATGCGTAAGTTATTACTATAATAATGATCTCGAGTGGATCTTAGACTCAGAATAAAAAGAGATGGAATAAATACCACAAGGCATACTATGCAGCCCTCAAAGGATCCCACCAGTCCCCATTTCATTATTTTGGGCTGCTGTTTATTTACTTTCCCTGAAAGGATGAATGCCAAAATTGATCTTGGTATGCAAAGAGCCTGTACAAATTACAAGCATTTAATCTGATGCTCTACCGATTCTGCCAGATTTACTACTATGGATCTGAACTTCTGCAGTCTAATTGTTTGTTGGGAAAAACAGGCTGAGATAAGGAGTGGAAGATTCCAAGGGAAAAAAAGATTGGAGAAAGATAAAATTTGCATGGAACTGGAGGATGAAATGTGTTGCTAATTAAATCTTGACCACCAATTAGTCAAACTACATCAGATGTCAAAGTTATGCATAATGACAACACAATCCTGTATGTATGGGTTGTACTTGTAGAGGACTGACCAGGCCTTATACTTATCCCCATTAACATTCTTCTCCATCAATTAATCCTCTGCAATCACATGTGACCAACCTGACCAACAGGACATTCCTTTAGTTGTTTACTTGCAACACTTTCAATGCAAAAATTAACAATAACAATCTTACCAGGTTTAAAAACTTACAGAGGCTGTGGGTTCTACCCCTTCCTCTAAACCAAACTAATAAACACTACAGATCTGGCCCTTATGAAGAACTCCACATGAGGAAAACCATACATTTAGATGAGGCTTTTGTCAGTGTTGCACATGGAGCCACCATGAGGGGAAATACAATTCTGGTGATATCTTATATACATACATGCACAGACAGATGGACAACTGGATGAATGGAGGAAGAGAGAGACAGAGATGGGAGCGAGGTCACCATGGAATGTCATTATAGATTTTCAGGCTCAATATATGCAGTAAGTTTCACTGTTTTAGTTATGTATTATTTTTAAGCGCAGGCAGTAGGACTGAGAATATATAGGACTGAGAACATATGCTTACTGTGTCTAGAAATGACATCACTGAAGGATGGAGAATATAAGCCTCGTAAAAACAGCAGCCATGTCATTCATCAGTTAACATCCTTTTAAAATGTGAAAGACACAAGAAAGCAAGGTCAAACAGAGGGTTGTTAGTCAGTGAGGACTGTTGGCTTCCTTCTGAGATCAGTAGGATTGAACCCATAAACATGTGGGTTGGGTAGCAAACCTCTTACCACACAACTACACTTGTGCCAGTGTGTGTGTGTGTGTGTGCTGGTTCGTCTTTGTTTTGACCTCACCTGAGAGTTGCAAATAAGTATCAGTGTCTCCTATATGTAGTGTTGTTCATTTTCAAAGTCCCATGAAAACTTGTCCAGGCATGGAGAGGTATTGTGTTGCTTAGTATCAAGAAAGGGTTGCTCACAGGAAAGGCATCTGGCCCCATAGAATTTGCTTCAAGGAATTCCTTTTAACCCATACATGCATTGAAAAACGATAATGTATAGATAGAGAGAGGTGCATACATTCATACACACATACACTACAAGCTTCTATCCAGTTTCCATCTATCAAATTTCACTCCCAAAATATTAGTCAACCAAAAGCTATGTTAGAAGACATTTGCTCCATGGTTACACACAATATGTTATAACCCAAAATCACATGGTTACAAAGGAAATTCTAAACTCCCTCCCTCCCTCTACACACACGCACACAGACATTGTTTTTTTTTTTATTGTCTATTTTTCTTATTTTTCATTTATTTCTATTTTACACCATCTTTTTTACTATTTTCAGTTTCAATGACAACCTCCATTTAGGTTTTGTTAAAAGCTGTAGTGATCTGAGCATCATCATTCTAAGCTCAGATTAGTAACAAAGAGTTATCTCAGTGCTACAATGGAGAATTACAGTCTATTTGAATGCTTTCCCCTCGTTTTTCAATTAAAATCTATATTCCAATTGACCCATGCAAACATAGAAAAGTGAACATTAGAACAACAACTATGACAATGATGACCACAGTCAGCCCTGCCATCCCCCCCCCCCCTGTACATTCTTCCTACTCTTTTTCTTTGTCTTCCCTAACACTTCTCTCGATTCAAGGTTTTGTTTCAGTTTCTGAAATTTCTTCTTTCAATCTTTCAGACTTCACTACTTTATGAGTCCCACTAAGTCTTGCTCCCAGTTATGCTAAGGGTTCATGTATCTGTGGAATACTCAATCATTTTCACACTAATTGAACAACTGAGACTCAGAAATTCTGATTAACATCCATTTTATACATACACATATACACACTTATATACACACCTACATAAATACATACATTTGTACGTACCAAAACAGAAGACTGGGAAATTTGGTATATTTTTAATTCATTCTACACATGTTTCATTACAAGATAGGAGTTATAAAAGTACATGTGTAGAAAAAGATGCATGTGATCTCTGGACAGACAATTGTATACATGTTTTTCTACATGTTTACCTTTGTAACATATCTAACATTGAATTAAAAATATACCAAATTTTCAGTCTTTTGTTTTAATGTGTGATTCTTCTGCAAATAGAATTCACCAGAAATTTCAAATTCTATGTAATAAAACACATCTGTATAAACACATTTGATTAATGTGAATGTGTAGATGTACTTCATGAGAACACAGCTTGGATTATAATCCTTTCTATACATTCATACATACATGTGCGTGTGTGTGAGCTTGTTGGTATCAGGAGAAATAGAACTTGACCTTGACTAGTTAATATATTTTTTGTAAATGCAAAGCTACATATGTGACTCTAGAGCTGATAGTTTTGTATCAAACCAAATTATAATCCAGAAATTTTCTTCTTTTTTTTATCGAAAAAATAGTTTTTTTTTTTTTCTGGGGAGTTCTATCTAAATATTAGCAGGTCACATGATAAGCACCTTTTTGTAGTGAGGAGTTGCATTGCATTACTATCCAGACTGGTCTTTTCATATGGCTCTCTGCTCATCAGCATTCTGTGGCATCCACAGCTTCTGTTCTATCTTGACCTCAATTCCAACCTAAAAACTCTCTTTGGTTGCGGCACTCTCAGTATAGAAGCACTTCTCCAGCACAGGTCTCTATCAATTCTTTCTCCATGCTGTTGATTGCAAATTTCAGTGCAATTCCCACCACTTGCATTGGAGGCTGATTGTCCTTATTTCTGTGCCTTAAGCCATGGACTACATTCATACATACTTTAATACACACACACACATATGTATGTATGTATGTATGTGTGTATATATATATATATATATATATATATATATATATATATATATATATATATATATATACATATATATATATATATATATATGGGAGAATTTACGAAAAAAACAACAACAGAAGAGGACAGGTGGTGTAAACAACAAAAGGATGTATTAGTTTAACGCTCGGGAATAGAGAAAGTCTTTAACGTTTCGAGCTACGCTCTTCAACAGAAAGAAATATGGAGAAAAACAAGGAGAGAAACACGGAGAGAAAAAAATTTGAATGCTGTGGTCAGCGATATATATCTATCATATATATATATATATATATATATATATATATATATATATATATATATATATATATCATCATCATCATCGTTTAACGTCCGCTTTCCATGCTAGCATGGGTTGGACGATTATGGTGGAATAAACTTGTTTTTAGTGATGGAATTTCAAAATTAGTTCATTCCTTGAGGGCTGCCAATATGGAACATGTTTTGACAGCACCTCTAGACATTGAAAGATATACCATAAATTTTTAAATACTGTAGTCAGTAGAATTTGTCAAACCATATTCTAGAACATCAGGTTCTGCTGCTTATATACATGTAAAAAAAAGTTATTCAAACTGATGTCTTCTCTACAGGAAGGAACTTAAATACAAAATTTTGTTTTCAAACACATTTTATTTTACAAAACTCTACTCTACCTACAGACTGAATGTATTACAATTTTAGAGGGAAACTTTATGGAAAATTTTCAGTCTTTTTTGGATGTTCTACAAATATTCTCTCCAATGAATATTGTTTTATTTAAACATTGATGCTTTTTCTTGTCATTTTTCTTGCTTTACTTTACCTTGTTCTAACTATCTTTTCCTTTTTGCCATTATCCAACATTCTGTACAAGGGTTGGCTGAAAAGTTAATATGCTGACTAGGATACTCTCATGGAATGTGACCAAATGAGGTTTGTTTTACAATATAATCCCATAAACCCCCTTGTGGTTTATGGGATTATATTCCATTGGTGTTGCAGTGCTTCGATCCCATTATTGAAGAAGCTTTCGTTCTGTTGCTCAAAAAAGTCATAAGCAGCAGATATGACGTTATCACCACTGCGTGACTGGTTCCCAGCCAAGTGTTTTTTCACATTGGAGAAGAGATGATTGTCAGATGGGGCCAAATCAGGAGAAGAGGGTTAGGGTGATCAAATAGTTCGAAACCTCAGTTACACATAGCATTGAAACCAAGGACTTGTGTGTGCTGGAACATTGTCCTAATGAAACAAGAGCCCTTGTTTTGTTGGGCATTTGGTCTTGAGAGCCTTTAACTGCCTCAGGAATTGGACTCATGACCTTGTGATCACATGCTCGTCACTGTGTCTATACATATGTGTATATATATTTATACAGGCATTATACATATGTAGATAGATAGATAGATTAGATAGGTAGGTAGGTAGGTAGGTAGGTAGGTAGATATGTAATATTTTGGACTAATGAGTATACATCAATTAGTGTGCTGATGTGTTGAGTAAAGAAGTGGCACAGTTTGGGCCACCTGGTGTCATCTGCAGTTGGGATATATTTCATTTGGATCTACTTCAGGAATTCCACAGTGTTATTGAGATAATAATCAATTAAGTAAACAGAAGATAGAATTGGTATAACTCATTATTTTGTACGACAATTGTTTTGATCCATTCTGCAACTGTCCTTTATAGGTGGGATGTTGTGCATTATAAATGTTGCATCAGTCTTGCAGTCTGGGCTACATCAGGTACATTCATATATAAAGGGGTGTCTCACTAAAAATCTTGATTCTGAGCTGTCATGTTGTTATTTGCCTGTTTCATTTAGGGACTGAGGTGCCCAAAATCCAGATCTTTAGTGAGGCATCAATTTTATGTATGAATGTACCAGATGTGACTCAGGCTGCAAGATTGATGTGCAACATAGTATGATGCACAGCATCCCACCTACAAAGGACAGTTGTAGGATAGCTTGAAACATTCGTATCAAATAGAGAGTTATACCAATTCCATCTTCTGTTTACTTAATCAATTATATATATATATATATATATATATATATATATATATATATATATATATATTCTTTCACTTGTTGAAGGGTTTTAGTCAAACAACTCAACTCTAGGACTCATGTTTTAAGACTAGTCCTTACTCTGGGAAGGTAAACACACCAAAACCAATTGATAAACAGTGATGGCAGGCAAACACAGACACACACATATATGATAGGTTTTTTTCAGTTTCTGTCTACCAGATCCACTCACAAGGCTACAGTAGAAGACACTTGCCCGAGGTGCTACACAGTGGGTGGGACTGAACCAGGAACCATATGGTTGGAAAACAAGCTTCTTACCACACAGCTACGCCTGCGCCTATACATATATATATATATATATATATATATATATGTCGGTGTGTGTGTGTGTGTGTATATACCAGGCTGAGTAAAAAATAAGCAACATTTAGAACTATGAAGAATTTGTATCGGATTTTTGCAGAGTTTTGAATTTCTTTTAAACATTTATTTGCAACTGTCTGATGATACAGATATAGGCTTATCCAAATGCATCAATAAAGTAACATTGATGTTCTTTTTTTCACCGTTGTTACAATCATCTAAATTGAAACTGTCAAAGCGCGATATTCAAGCAATTTTGCTATTCAACTTCGAAAATGTATGTAAGGCAGCTGAAATTGTTTGCGATATCAATGAAACGTTTGGTGAGGAAATGACCAGTGAGTGATCAGCTTGAAAATGGTTCAAGTGATTTTTCAGTGGAGACCTGAGTGGACGCCCATCTGTCATCGATGACAGTCAATTAAAGACCATCATTGAGAAAGATGTACATAAAACCACTTGAGAACTGGCAAAAGAACTTCAAGTTAGCCAGAAAATTCCTGCAACCATTTGCATGCGATCGGAAAATCAAAAATGCTCAACAAATGGGTACCACACAATTTGAATGAATATCAGAAATTGTGCAGATATGAAATCTGATCGTCACTTCATCTCCGTAACCAGACCGAGCGTTTTCTAGACCGTACTTGCATTGAAAAGTGGATTCTGTACCATAATAAAAGACGTTCTTTGCAGTGGTTGGGCCAAAATGTAGCACCAAAAGCCTTCCCTAAACTGGAGCTCTTCAAAAGAAGGTTATGGTGACTGGTTGGTGGTGGACTCATTCATTATAACTTTTTTAAAACCCAGAAGAACCATTACTGCAGAAACATATTGCCAAAATGAACGAAAACCTGCTACTCCACCATCCCAGACTGGTCAACAAAAGAGGGCCAATCATTTTTCATGACAATGCTCAACCACACGTTTCACTAATGACGCCCCAGAAGTTGAGGGAACTTGACTAAGAAGTTCTTCTCCACCTGACTTATTCCCCAAACCTTTCTCCTACCGATTACCATTTTTTCAAGCACCTTGATGGCTTCCTGCAAAAAAAGGAGTTCAAAAATCAAACCGATCCTGAAAGATCAATCACAGAACAATCATTGACTTACCGTGTCCCCAAAACATGTACCGAGAGTGATAAAAACCAAACATTCAGTCAACATCATGGTGTTTGGAGTGATCACTAGTGATGGCAACATAATGCCTCCATTCATCTTCCTACACAGCCTCAGGCTCAACACGGAGGCCTACATCAAGTGCCTGGAGGAGGTAGTGCTGCCCTGGGTTAATAGAGTTGTTGCTGGAAGACCCTATGTCTGGCAACAGGACTCTTCACCATGCTACACAAGCAGGAGAATCCAGTCATGGCTGTCAGACAATTTTTGCAACCACATCACCCCTAACATCTGGTCACCTAACTCCCTAGACTGCAACCCCCTTGATTATTATTGTGTGGGGTGCAGTTGAGCAAGAGACCAATGAAACTCCTTGTAACAGTAAAGATGAACTGAAGGCAAGGATTATGGCAGCATTCACCAACTTAAACAAGGAGACCGTCCAGAAGAGTTGCAGGAGATTCCAAAACCGTCTAGAGGTTGAAGCCAATGGCCATTTTATTGAATTTTATTTCAAGATATTTTTATGTAATTTTGGTAAACATACTTGTTAAAATGAGATGCATATATATATATATATATATATATATATATATATATATATATATATATATATATATATATATATATGCATATATATATATATATATATATATATATATATGCATATATATATATATATATATATATATATATATGCATATATATATATATATATATATATATATATGCATATATATATATATAAATCTATATGCATATATATATATATATATATATGCATATATATATATATATATATATATGCATATATATATATATATATATATATATATATATATATGCATATATATATATATATATATATATATATATATATATATATGCATATATATATATATATATATATATATATATATATATATATATATATATATATATATGCATATATATATATGCATATATATATATATATATATATATATATATATATATATATATATATATATGCATATATATATATATATATATATATATATATATATATATATATATATATGCATATATATATATATATATATATATATATATATATATATATATATATATATATATATATGCATCTCATTTTAACAAGTATGTTTACCAAAATTACATAAAAATATCTTGAAATAAAATTCAATAAAATGGCCATTGGCTTCAACCTCTAGACGGTTTTGGAATCTCCTGCAACTCTTCTGGACGGTCTCCTTGTTTAAGTTGGTGAATGCTGCCATAATCCTTGCCTTCAGTTCATCTTTACTGTTATATATATATATATATATATATATATATATATATATATATTATTTTATTTAAAAGAGTTCCAACTCTGTCTGTTTTTTATGTTTTATTTATATTCGTGTAAAATTAATGTGGGATATGGAATATATAATATATAATATAAAAATGGATGGTACAATGAAATGAAGTATTGAATGTCTTATTGAATATATGGAATATGTCTTATTGAATATATGAAATATTGAGTGTTCAATATAAAGGATTAAATATATAAAGGCGAATATTACAGTCTGTTACAGTCTGTCATACCGGCCATGATGAAATACCACAAGGTATAGAAAATACGTATTCGCCTTTATATATTTAATCCTTTATATTGAACACTCAAGATTTCTTGGTTCAAGATTTCTAGGGTTTGAAGAGTATAGAGTCACCTCTTTCCCACCAATGTTCTCAGGTCTACTCTGACCTGGAATAGCAACACCTATCTGGGGCCCCAGTCATGGGTTAACTGGCATCTGTGATGACAATCCATCTGAGCGCAGAGATGCAGAAATACCCTTGGTGTCAGGGCATTCAGTAAGTGAGGGACCCTAGCAATTGTCACAGCATCCTTCTAGGAGGGGGACACTGATGTAAAAACTGCTGTTTCATGCGATCACCGGTCATCTCGTTTTGGTCGATCATTAGGGACTAAACACAGAGAGTCGGAGAGTCTTGTACAAATGTTTATCCCTCTTAATCCAGTGACGTAAGCTGATCGTGTGTCATTCCCTTTACTGAACAGTCCTATGGCGTTGCATGAGTGACGATTACGAATTAGTCACCTATGCTTCAAAGCATGTAGCTTTGCGGCGGGACTGAACTGTCAGCTGAGAAGTCATGGACGGAAAGTCGGAAATACCATTGACAACGAGGAAGCACAAGGAGAGGGCAATCATCTGCGAAGATGGAGCAATCGTGTGTGTCACATATATATATACGATAGACCCTGTTAACATGTATTAAAAAAAGTCTTGTTTCGTCTGTGCGCGGCGTCCTTGAACGGATGACTTTGATAAAAAAATAAAAAAAAGCTGCTTTTCAAGTAAGACTTGAGGAGTTTGTTTCCTTCTCCACTGACAAAGGGGCTTCGTGTACTTTTATGTGTAATATAAATACATTAGCTGTGTAATGTTAATTATGAGATGGGGAGGGGGAAGATGAGTAGCAGGGTGAGAGAGGTGGGAAGGAAGGAAATGAGAGAGAGACAAAAAGTAAGGAAGGGGGCGGAGATGATATGAGGAAGAAAGTAAAAGAAGACTTAGGGAGGAGGTGAGAAATTAAGAGAGGAAGAGGAGGATTAACGGTAAAGTGTATAAGATATGAGAGAGTGGGAGGAGGGTGTGGATAGAGGAGAAGCCAGTCGTTTTCTTCTATGGCGCGTGTCCTCTCACTACTACTATTACAAATACTACTACTACTACTGCACACCTAACCTCCACGCCGCCGCTCCCTCACTCTGACTTTGTACTTTTATTGTGGACTAGTTTGTGTGTACTTATAGCAGAGGCTGCTGTGTGTTGGACAACGCTTTGCTGAAAAGAATTAGTTCACTGCTAGCTTCTCAGGTTGTCACGCACACACACACTGTCACACTAACACACTCACATGCGTAATATACTCTCTCTCTCTCCCTCTTTAAATTTCATGCGTGTTACACATAACACATTCGTAACTTTTAACACCCATCCTCTCAGCTTTCAACATATATACACACATTCACCCTCCTCCACACACACACACGGAAAATATTCCAGTGTATCTATCTCTAAACACATGTTGTATATATATATATATATATATATATATATTTGTTCAAAAATAACTGGGAGAACCATAACTGAAGTATATATATATAGAGAGAGAGAGAGATGGGGGAGTTCGGGCGTGGCTATGTGGTAAGAAACTTACTTCCCAATCACATGGGTTCAGTCCCACTGCGTGGCACTTTTGGCAGGGCAAGTGTCTTCTACTGTAGCCTCGGGCCGACCAAAGCCTTATATATGTGTGTGTGTGTGTGTCCGTCCGTTTGTGTGTGCTTGTCTCCTCCACCACCACTTGACAACCAGTGTTGATGTGATTACGTAAAAAATGGGGCCAATTCATTTTAAAATAAATACTGGGGTCGATTCAAGGTAGTGCTCCAGCATGACTGCAGTCAAATGAGTGAAATAAGTAAAAGAATATTATGAGGTGAATTCTCTCACTTACACTTGACTACACATTAATATATATATATATATATATATATATATATATATATATATTAATTATATGTATTTATTTTCTCCTATTAAAAATAATTCGGATAAAATAAATAGGTTAATAGATACCAGGGTAGCAAAGATCACAAAATAACTGTGGTGTAGCTCCTGTTTGTGAGGCAGAAACTCCTTGATATTTTGGGTATTTGAGTATATATAAATTTAAAGAATGGAGTAAACGTATGTTATAACTGCATACTTTTATTCCGACATATGTTTCAAAGAATTACATTTTTAACATCGCCGATTCCTATGGATCGCATAAATTGTAATTCTTCAAAACATATGTCGGAATAAAAGTATGCAGTTATAACATGCGTTTACTCCATTCTTTATATATATATATATATATATATATATATATATATATATATATATATATATATATATATATATATATATATATATATATATATATATATATATATATATATATATATATATATATATATATATATATATATATATATATATATATATATATATATATATATATATATATATATATATATATATATATATATATATATATATATATATATACATACAGGCGCAGGAGTGGGTGTGTGGTAAGAAGCGTGCTTCCAACCACATGGTTCTGGGTTCAGCCCTACTGCGTGGCACCTTGGGCAAGTATCTTCTACTATGGCCTTGTGAGTGAATTTGGTAGACAGAAACTGAAAGAAGCCCATCATATATATGTGTGTGTGGGTGTTTGTGTGTCTGTGTTTGTCCCCCCACCATCGCTTGACAATCGATGTTGGTGTGTCTACATCCCTGTAACTTAGAGGTTCAGCAAACGACACCAATAGAATAAGTACATACCTACAGTCCAAGTTTCTGTCTCCTGAATTATTTTACATACCACAAACTCTGAGTACCAGCATTGACCATTTTCAAATAAATTAACTCAACTAAATGTACTGAGTAACCCCACATTTTGCTTTCATTTGTAATCCCTGCCCCCAACACACACACATTTATCTTATCTTTTGTTGACTTCTCAGTGTGTGTGTGTGTGTCATTTTTCTTTGAGTTTTAAGTTCTTGAGAGAGTTCAAACCAGCCACTAAACAAAGCAACAAAACTTTTTAAATCAAAAGAGTTCCCAGTGTTTTTAAATATAGGGTTGAGTTGGTGTGTTGGTTGAACTGTTAATGCATGACAATCTCAGATGGAGAATTTGGGGAATGTCCTACAAACCTTCATTGTGCCACTCAGAGATTGGATTTGGAGAATCCACGTCAGTTTCTTTTGATCTCCATAGAAATGAGTATCTCTAGGTTTTCATGCAAATTTCTTACTACATAATGCAGGGCACCTATGATGATCAGTACACATAAGAATTGATAGTCAGGCTAGAAGAGCTGTAAGTTCTGCATTCATTTGCCATAAACGTTCTCTTTTTTTCCCTGGACTTTGGATTCTACATTCACACCTGCTGACCTCTACAACACTTGCAGAACTTTTGTTCCCACAAAACAATATCAGGTCTGTTATGTTTGCACCGAATTAATGTTTTTATCAGGGTGTTCCACCAGTATTCCTTGTTTTTAAAGGTGTGGAATAGCTGTTGGTTCTAACATGCCTTTGATGTTATACCTCTGAACAGCCCTTCCGGCAGATAGTGTCAGGGACAGGTAGTATCTTGTAGACATTTCAGGGCAGCTGCTGATAATGTGAGGGATATCTTCCATATTAGTATAACAGGGCCAACATTTTTCATCACAACATGGAGGCGTGGTGGTATCCCTGTCCCTCTTATTTATCAGGTATTTAGTAGTTATTTCCTGTTCCTGTATAGTGAAGGCATATCCTTCTAAGTGGTATGTAATGTCTCTATCACAGGTCCAGGAGCGGCTACTCTTCCTGTCAATGCTGCTGTTGCCCTCTCACAGAACATGTACCCATGCATTGCTTTTTGCTGTTATGATGCATGCTTCTCCCCCAAGCTTCTGTTTAAGTAGGCCAGTCCAGCCTCCTTTGGGTCACACGAGACAGTTGTATTCTCAGAGTACCTGCTCAGGAGTTCTCCTCCAAACCTGTTGTTAATCTCACTTTTGAGTATGCATGGAATATACTCACTTGCTTCTTCTTCCTTGTTCAACAGGCGTTGTCTGAGGGATACAATGCAACATTCAAAGGCCTTTCAGACTGCTCTTATGCCTCTACTGCTATCACTTTGTCTCACATAAATACTATCGGTGTCACTGTTGCTGTGGAAGTCGCCAGTGGTAGTCAGTACCTTTCTAGCTTTGATGTGCAGGCTGCTGTTCTCAACAAGTGTCCAGTCCAATATCCCAAATCTTGTTACAAGCATTGGCACTGCAAAAGCAATTTTTGAGATATGGTTTTGTTAAATGCAGCCAGCTCTGATATTTTCCAGAGTCTACAAAAGCACTTTGTTATTTCTGGCTTTAGTCATAGCACCAATATATGCAGCATCCTCATCGATTCTGAGTTATTTGTAGCTTTCATCATTAGAAATCAGGGAGATACACAAGCCCTTGATATTCATGTTTTCTGATGACTGGTCGACAATCTTTCCTCACTTCACTGTCATGTATGAGCATTTATCTTGCCCAAACTCCTTTCCTATATCTTGTGAGGGCATTGGGACTAGTTCCAATCGTCTCCTGATATTCACCATATTTACTCAGTAGGCTAGGGTAGTTTTTCTACCTTGCCAGCGCCTGTCAGCCATTCTACCCATGAGTGCATGGAAGATAGACATTAAACAATGATGATGACGATATACATACATATACATAAATACATAAACATCCATACATATATACATATACATCATTATCACTATCATCATCATTTAACGTCCGTTGTCCATGCTGGTATGGGTTGGACGGTTTGACCAGGGCTGGCAAGGCTGGAAGGCTGCACCAGACTCCAGTGTGATTTGGCATGGTTACTATAGCTGGATGCCCTTCCTAATGCCAACCACTCTGAGACTGTAATGGGTGCTTTTATGTGCCACTGGCACAGGTGCCACTTGCATGACACCAATATCTGCCACAACAGCAATTTCACTTGACTTGGTGGGTTTTCTTCTCAAACGTAACATAATGCCAAAGGTCTTTGTCATTTGTCATTGCCTCTGTGAGGCCCAACACTCAAAAGGTGCTTTTCACATGCCACCGGCATTGACCACCGTGCCTCCGTGAGGCCCAATGCTCAAACGGTGCTATTTACATGTCAATGGCACAGGTGCCAGTTAATTTGTCCCTTCCTTCATTAATTTTTTTTTTAAGTAGTCATCCTCTTGATATATGACTGGACACCACATCAAACATTCATCAGAAATAAATAGGTTAACATTTCATTAATTATTTGCAGTTGCTAATTACACAATTTAATAAAAAGTCATAAAACATCTCTTTATTGTTTCATTCCAGATTAGACATTGAAACATAATGTATATGTGGAATATGTTAATGGTATTGTGTGTGTGTGTGTGTGTTTTGTGTGTTGAATTTATTTGTTGGAAGATTAATCCAGCATAAAAGGAAGACGGCATGTCTCTATGTTTAAATGAAACAGGAGGATGTGAACATTTCAATAATTATTCAACAAACAATACAAAAATAAATAAAAATTGTGCATCTCACACTTTATACAATATTTATAGGTTTGTAGCTGATGATGATGATGATAATAATTGTTTTGACTTGCCATAGAGGTGTGAGATAAGACATAAGAAAAGGTTATGATGTAGTGGTTGGTGAGGGGGGGGGGGAGGCTTAAATAAACTTGAATAAAAAAGGCAAAAATTGATGGAGGGGAGAAGAAATGAGACAGCCTTTCCTCTCTATATCCCCAACATACCTCTCCTCTCTCTCTCTCCCTCCTCTTCTACCAAATATAGAGGGGGAGCCTCCAATAAGGGCCAATGAAGGAACCTCATCCATCTAAGATCACCCCCACAAGTTATTCTTCAATCTATAATCAATGCTTAGAATCGATCCATTCATTCTAAGCATTTTTGATCATTTCAGGACACAAAAATCTTACAACACTTTCATGTATCCTCGCCCTGCACTTGTAACAGGGAGGGAGGGGGGAGCCATTGCACACCAAGGTGCCATGCAGTGGCACTGAACCCAGACCATTTATGTGCAAACAAACTTACCATGCTTGCATCTATTTTTTATATGTGCGTGGGGAGTGCATGTGTGTGTATAAATAAATATACATGTGCATGTTTATGTATGTATGTGTGTATGTAAGTGTGTGTATGTATATATATATATATATATATATATATATATATATATATATATATGTGTGTGTGTGTGTGTGTGTGTGTGTGTAGTAGTAGTAGTAGTAGTAGCACCATTTACTTTGACACTTTTCATATCGTATTTCTGCTGAAATACACTGCCTTAATTTTAATCATTTGTCGTTAATTAATTAATCTGGTGTTTGGAACATAAATTAACATGAAATTTTGGTGGAAGATATTTATTTCGATCATTTCAAAAAAAAAAAGGACTTTGGATAGACAAGTCGATTTGGCTGGTACCAAAAGAGTAAAAGACAAAATTATAGTGATGGCTAAATTTTAATTAATTCTATAGATTTAATCAATTACAATTCAAATTTTACATAGAGAGAAAGAGAATCCTTTTACTCTTTTAAATGATGTAAGTTTCAACAGAAAATGCTTAATTTGCATATTGCCATTACCATTAGTATCAATGCAGCCCCAGTTTTAACATGGTTTCCCTTCATATAGAAACCTTTTTTTGCAAAAAAGTGTTTTTATCTTAATAGAGAAAGGATCTACAGACATTGAGACACACAGAGGGCATGACAGGGGACTGAGACTCCTGGTGGTTTGTCAAGCATGGCTGCCCTAAAAGCACCCAGTACACTCTGTAAAGCGGTTGGTGTTAGGAAGGGCATCCACCCATAGAAACCGTGCCAAAACAGAGACATGGCGCCTGAAGAGCCCTTCAGCTGGTCAAACCATTCAACCCTTGCCAGCATGGAAAACGGATCTTAAATGATGATGATGATGATGATGATCATGATTTAATATTATACTTTAAGACAAATTATGAATAGAATCTTGTAAATACATAAACATAAATATTTATTTATGATTAGGAATGACCATGTGGTCCTGGGTTCAGTCCCACTATGTGGTACTTTGGGCAAATGTCTTCTGTTATAACCTAAGTTGACCAATGACTTGTAAATGGATTTGATGGATGGAAACTGAAAGAAGCCTGTTGTATGTAATTCGTGTGTATGTCTTTTGTGTCTGTAACAACCAGTGCTAGCATGTTAACGCCCAGAATAAGTACCAGATTTGTGTGTGTGTGTGTGTTTTGCAAAGCAGTTGTATTTAAATTATATTCTGTTTATTGAAAACTTGTATTTTTCTTTGCCATTATTTTTGGTTTTGTCAGAGACTTTACTTCACAAATGTTTTATTCTCTACTTTTGGTGTTTATAAAACTAATTTGCCAAAATAAATGGACAGATTCAAAACAGTCTAGTTATCAATGGGGTAAGGGAAACAACTCACTTAATCGTCGATTATCTCCCCTGTATCTAAACTACCTTCTCTTCCACGCTCTCTTTTTTTCTCTCTCTCTCGTATTATAAAGAACCAGATATCAAATAGCACGCTTTTGATGAAAGAAGACATTACAGATGTTACCAACACGATTGTTTCTTTTCTTTTGTTTTTTTAATATAATATATTCTAGAACTACATTATCCAATGTGTCCGTGCTTTTATTGTAAAGCAGCAGGGTGAGGGAGATTTGGCTGTTAACCCTAGCAAGCCAAGCAATTATGTATGTTTGCATGTGTGCGCTCGTAATATAGTGACCAAGGAAGACCATTACTGACCATTGCCCGTGCAAAACGCCATCAATGTCTGCGCAAGAGGCTACTACACCAGCAGTAAGCTTAACCCAGGTTTGCGTCCACCGATTCCATGCTGGCAACCGACTTGGCTGCGCATTGGATAGTTACTTCACCGGCGATTGCATAACCTAAAGTTTTTAATCTCAATAAGGCTTGCATCACACGTCAAAGACCCTCTTCACCCTCCTGACATGATGCAGAAACAAGCCAGGGCAAGGTAATATGGGTCACAGGCTCAGGAGTGTGCGAGCATCGTGATTTCAAATGCAAACAAAAGATCTCTTAAATGTTTAGTGTCTCCCCGCTGCATATCCGGTTTTATATCAGAACAGACTTCTCCTTAGTAAAACCTAAGTGATGCAGCACTCCTGGTGGTCTTGTAGTGAAACTAACACCTCGATCGCCATTACATACAAAACTACCTATCGCCATTAGATACAAAACTGCTATCGCCATTCTTCTCATATAAATATAAACAAACGCGAACGTAGCGGAAAACATTAACCTTGTCATCACGTGACTGATCATTATTCGAATCGGCAACTTCTTCGAACCGTTCCCGCCAGAACGCAAACTGACCAATCACGGCCCCTAATAAGGTCACGTGATAGAGTAAAATTCTGAAGCCATCGGGAGCCTATAGTTTGTTATAAATAGCTTTAACTCATACCCAACAAATCCCTTACAGTCTTCTGGCACACCAGAGAGACAAGGGTTGGGCAAACCAAACCAACCTTCTGATGGCTCTTCTTTTTGCAGGTGCTAGGGCCCAGCATATAGTAGATATGGTAAATCCACTGGTTGTTATATACACTGCATGTTATATGTACCAAGAATATCCTAATTTCATTTGGTTTGTATCAAAAGGGTGACTATAATGTGAATGAGATGAGCCCCATTTTTGATGACATGTAGACATAAATAGGATAACTGTATATGCAATGACATGGTGTTTAGTAATGGATACTAACTGCATTAAAACTACATCCTAGAATGTGTGTGTGTGTGTATACAGGGTCCGGATGATATCTGAGGAGAGATTTATGGTTTTTAAAAAATTCTTATTTAATAACAGAAAAAAAAATGTATCTTTATAAAAAATAGCATAAACATAAAGCTAAATTATCAAATTAATAATTTCATTCAATAAAGCCACCATAAGCATCAATAACTACCTCTACAGGGGGTTGAAATCGTTTACAATCTCGGATTAAGTGGTCCTTGTCCATTTTGGCCATGACTTGAACTATGGCAGCTTTCAAAGAATCTTTGGTGCTATGGTGGTGTTCATTGACATTTTTCTCAATGATGCTCCATACATAGTAGTCCAGTGGACTGAGATCTGGAGAATTAGGAGGCCAAATGTTGGGGGGGGGTGATGTGATCATGCAAATTGTCGGCCATCCATTCTTGCGTGATGGTGCAGAATCTTGTTGAAAGACTTAAGGCCTTCCATTGCATAGTCTTTTGATCCAAGACTTAAATTTATCCAGAACCTCAATATATGCAGCAGAATTCACCCTAAAGCTTTGTGAAAAAAAGTGAGGAAGCCTAACTCCTGGAACCTCAGAAGGGTCTGCACGTAGCCATCTGTCATTTCTTCTATTAATTCTATTCTGGTCCTGGTCAAAGTTTTTCTCATCTGAGAAAAACCAAATCACACCATCTTCTGATGGATTTTTAAGTTTGTTCCAAAGTCTTTTGTATCTGATGAAACGGTTTTCTTTTGTTTTTTCTGACATGAATTCACCTCTCCTCATCAGATTCGTATCTGATGTCTTCATGCACAACATTTCTGATTGCTTTTTCTGACACATGAAATCTTTTTGCAATTGACCTCATTGATTTTCCTGGATTGTCTTCAGTGTTTTGCTTAACTTCCTGAATAAATTCAGGTGTCCTGATAGAATCAGAGCATTTGGAATGCATAGGATGAAGTACTGAAGACCAGTTTCAAGACGCTGAGCCTTACAAAGGAGATGTAGTTTTATTTTTATAGCATGCTTTCACTTCCCTACCGAGCACAGCTCTGTGTGCCTTTATTATTATTATTATTATTATTATTATTATTATTATTATTATTATTTATTATTATTATTATTATTGTTATTATCATCATCATCATTTTTTAAATTATGTTTGTTTTTATTTTTCAGAGGAAGCTGAATTGTGTGTGTCACGTCCGCTCTCCTCCTCTGAAGACTTATTCCACATCTATGACAACTACATCCGCCATGTACAACGCAATATTCAAGAGCAACAGGAGGAAGGCACTCACTGTTTCTTACTGGTGCAGTGCCACACAGGAACTAATGCCAATGTGCAACACACAAAGAAGAAGCAGGTACAACTTGTTGCACATGCTTGCATCTTTGACAATTTCTGCTTCAAATTTTTTGATATTGTCAGCTTTGATGAGAAGGCAGCAAAATATGTTTTAGATGTGAAAGACTTTGATGAAGAAACTGTCCTCATTGCCCTAACATTCCTCTATACAGGAGTTGTGAAATGCTCCAGCAAGCTGCTTCTTGACCTCAAGCGCTTAGCTCGTTATCTCGGTCTCGAGGAAGTGATCAGTATCTGTAATAAATTGATTCGGGAACAGAAGGCTTTTATCACTGACAAGGAGAAACCAAAAATTGATTGTGATGTAAGTATTCCTGTTTTGTTATTGTTGTTGTCGTTGTTGTTGTTTAAAGATCACTTTTACATCTTGAAGTCTGGATATAATTAAAGACATTCTAGCCATGGACACCCTCCCTTTTCAGAGAGAGTTTATTGCAAGTAATAGGAAAGAGTCTATGGAAATTGCTGCTGGTTACATCAATAAACATTATAAAGAAATGCTGGAAAAGTTTGGAGAAGTTCTTTATGTGATGGGGGTAAAGTTATTTATGTGAGGGTCTCCCTCCTCTGTGGGTACCATCTACTTTCAGTGATCAGCACTTCTTTATGCTGTTGGCCTCGTTCATACGCATCACATGTGCAAACCAACGTAGTCTTCTCTCTTGCATGCTGCATTTGATTCCTCTTTTGCCCAACTTGTCTCTCTTAACACATTTGCACTTTGTCGTACATGCACACTGATGTTGCACATCCAACAGAGCATGCTACCTTCATTTCTCTCCAGTCTGCACATGTCTTCTTCATTCAGAGCCTATGTCTCACTACCATGGAGTATAGCCAATCGGACACAAGTATCATATAGTCTACCTTTCAATTTGAGAGAGTTCTTTTGTTGCCAACAGAGATAAAAGCTCTCTGAACTTCCTCCATCCAATTCTTATTCTAGAAATGATACTTCCAGAACATCCTCCATCATTGCTAAGTTGGTCACCTAGATAACAGAAATCATCTACAACCTCAAGGGAGCCTCCTGGACATTTGAGAAAATCTAAGTCCTGTGCACCCTTAGGACACATCTGCCACATACAAAGACAAATTTATCTGTTAATCTACCTGTGATTCCAGCTTTTGTTTCCATACCTGGAATTTCTATTCTGCTAAGGATTCTGCAATAAGAGAGCAAGGTCATCAGCTTATAGCAGTTCACATTGTATTATTTGTTCCTTTCTTATGGGCAAAATCAGCACAGCTGATATGTATATGGAACTGGGTTACTGGCAGAATGGAAGTTATTGTTTGTATTTTCAAAATGTTCATCATCCCCCCCTCCCCCGGCCCCACCACAATTTCTTAATTTGTAACTTTTTGGGAAGTTTTTTTCATGCATCTAGAAAAATAGTAAGTATGAAGATTATATGAGCATGTGTGTAGACCTGGGAGTGTGTGTGTGTATGTGAGTAAACAAGTATATGCATATAAGGGAAGTGATGTGTGTGGAAGTGTGTGAGATTATTAGATGTGTGTGTGTGTGTGTGTGTGTGTGTGTGCAAACGTGTGTAGCAGCCAAATGTGTGCTTTGTGCAAGTAGCATGTGTGTGCATGCGTGCGTGTGTGAGTGCATGTTTATACATATAAAGTATGTGTGACACTGTTGTGTATTATGTGTGTTTATGCCTGAATATTGCATGTTTTTATCTGTGTGTATGCATGTGGGTGAGTGTGCGTGTCCCTGTTATCCATTGGTGTATGCATAAGGGACTGCTGGATAAAGTGTGTGTTTGTGAAGTTATCTGACATGTGTGTGTGTGTCATGGAGGGCTATATTTGGGTCAACTGAGTGGTTCAAGGAGGAATAGGGGTGACAGGAAGCAGTGGGGTTGTACTTCCTAGAGTTTCTGTCTGCAATTCCTTCATATGGCATTGGTCACATCATGGCTTTAATAAAACACTGTGTGCACAGAACTGTAGGACCAAAACTGGAAGCACATTTTGGAAAGTGAACTAGTTAACCATCTGTGTGTGTGTTGCTGCAGTATGGCCAATGTTCACTTTCCAATCTCAAGGTCTAGAATTCAGTACTACTAGTGTTGAATGTAGTGATGATGGTGATGTTTGTGGTGGGTGTGATGATGATGATGATGTTATTATCAATGTTTGTGTTTTTCTCTTCCCTTCCTCAGAGAGAGCCCTACATACAAGAAGTGTCCCCTGAAGCCGTCCTCAGTTCCAAGTCATTGAGAAATCTCTCCACACTCAAGTCTGAGCTTCTTCATAAAGATTCTCCACTCACAACTTCAAAGAAAACTAAAGAGACAGGAAGGAACAATAAATGTAAGTAGGACCATCACACACACACACACACACACACACACACATGATCACACTCTCATGCACACACACACACACATACACATACGTGTGTGTGTGTGTGCATGATATCTAGGATCCCATATTCCTTTATTGTGTTAATATGTTTCAGTCTTTAGACCCTGGCCAGACTGGGGCACAGTACTTCAGCCTCTACTTGTTTTGTTTTTTCTTTTTTTTATCTTTAATAAGACAGAATCTAGTTATTAATATGAACTTTATTATTGACTTGGTTATCAAAATGGGCACAAAAGTTGGCCTACTTCATTGTACAGTGTTAACTGTTGGTCTAGTTTTTGAAAATGGACGTTAATGTTATTAAAACAGTCCCCAATTACTGACCCAGTAATTAATATTAACTAGACTGTTAACCTACTTGTTAAAATAGGTTGCAATGTTGACCTAATTATAAATATATACTTCGGTGTTGACCCAGTTTTCAAAATAGGCTCAAGCATTGACCTGTTTATTAATATTTCACTATAGACCCAACTGCTCTGAAAGAAAATATGGCTGTTAACTTAGTTATTGAAATAGACTGCATTGTAAACCCAATTATTAATATTAACTTCATTATTGATCAAGTTATAAAAATAGATTCCAAAGTTGACTCTGTTATTAATATAAACACTGTTGGCCCAGTTATTAGTATAAAATGTGTTAACTTGGATGTTAATATAAACTTATTGTTTATTATTTATTTGCTTCAAAATTTGATGCTGACAAAGTTGCATCTATCAAACTTAATGTTGGCCGAATACTTAATTCAGGCTTGAACTAACTTATTAATGTAGATTTCAATATTTATCCATTCATTAATGTAGCCTTCATTGTTGACCTAATTAAGAATGTTAACTTCATTCTTGACCCAGTTATAGATGCAGGGTTTAGTGTTGACCTAGTTATATATTATTTCATTGTTGACCTCTGAAAGTAGACAGGCACTCAGCATGCCATGAAACACTGGGATCTGGTTTCAAATCTCAATAGATTCCATTGTTCTTTAGACATTCATAAATATCTGAAGGAAAGGCATGAATGTCACTACATACCATTCCTCCTCCTTGAATAAGGACTCATTTCTATTTGTTACAGAACCATTCTTATTCTGCCATCTTGGTTACTCTAAAATAAATTTTTTTCTTCTATTTCAGCAAATTCCTCTTTTGGTGGAGAGGTTTATCACAAATACGAAGGATACATCAAGCGGTTGTGGGATGGCTTGTGTCTTCAACAAAGGCAAAATCGATTCTGTAACCTAATTCTTCAGTTTGAAGCTGGTTATCCCAATCTCTATATTCATACGACAATCTTTTCCATTTTCTGTTCTCATTTTGCTGATCTTGCCAAATTTGAAGAAGTGTCAGGGAAATATTATATTAATCTCTGTGGCTATTCCTATGACACAACAGTAATCTTGGTTGGATTCCTTTATACAGGAATCCTGAAATGTCCCCGCAAACTGGTTTCAGAACTTCAAGAGCTTTCCCATCATCTGGGGGTCAAAGAAATCAGTATCGTCTGTGAAGACTATCTAAAATCATCAGAATTATTATCATCACACTCATTTTCTTTCCCATCTTCAGTTCCATTACCAAATTCATCTTCAAAGAACTCAGAAGCCGAAGCACCAAGCAAGGCTAAAGTTGCAAAGATTTCAACACAAAATTCCTCCAATTATAACAACAATTCGTCTCTCTCTCTTTCCGATTATATCAACAACTATCTTTGGGTAATCATGGGACTGCACCAGGAGAATGTTGTATCATCTTCATCGTCACCAAGTCTAGATTGCAACTCTGCTTTCTCTGCAGACTCCAATAATTCTGGATCTGCTTCCAGTGTTAGTAATCTATCCTTTGCAACAGAGTCTGGCTCTTCAAACGAATCGAGAAATTACAAATTCCCAACCCTAAGTAATTACCTGCAGCAATCAAGTGTGGAATATGGCCAGAATTCCAAGGTTTTTTCTATCCTTGCCAAAACAAAGAAACAAGCTGAGACTGTTCTGCATCCGTTGCCGTCCCTTCAACACCTTTCAAGCAGTAATGATTCCAACAGCAGCAGCAACAGCAGTAAAGACAGTGGGAAAAAAAATTCACTGATGAAAGTGAAACTAAGGCCGTCAAAAACTGATGCTTGTCTTCAGGATCGCAAAAAGATTTACCGAGATGTTATTTATGTGAATAAAGATGGGAGTCAGGTTAAAGGTAAGAAAGTGGCTTGTTACGAAGACTCACTGCCTTTACCAAAGCGCAAAGCTGCCCGTCCACAGAAAGTCCCAAAAAACAGTGTCGAGATCGATTTGGATGAAATAGGAATTGTCTCAGCAGACACATTTGATGGAGGATATCGACGCAAGCGACGAGCTGTACAGTGTCCTAAATGTCCAAGATCTTTTGCTGATGAAAAAGCTCTTTTAAAACACTTAAATTCGCATGAACAAGGTGTAATTCATAAATGTCATGTTTGTGGCATGAATTATGCCCGCTTATGTGATTACACTCGCCACATCCGGGTACATACAGCAGAGAATCAGTACACCTGCAGCTACTGCAATAAAGTCTCTCAGACACAACGTGATTTCATAGAACATAACAAGAGTGAGCACCAGGACAATCGTCCATTTAAATGCGATGCTTCAGGGTGTACTTTCCAAGCAGCCAAACTGGCCTACCTCACAGACCACCGTCACATTCACAGTGATGTGAAAGGTTTCATCTGTAATAAATGTGGCCGTACTTTTTCTCAGGCTGGTGGACTGCACAGCCACATAAAGAGCTGTTATCAAATGCAAGGTTACTTGTGTGATCTTTGTGGTCAGACTTTCAACCACTTGGGTTCAATGAAATCCCACAGACGTATACACCTCGGTGAGAAACCTCATGCTTGTTCTGATTGTGGTGCAAGATTTAGTGACCACCGAAATCTGCGACGACACAAGCGAATCCATGAAAATTCCTTCCCATATCCATGTACTCACTGTGACAAACGTTTCCGTCATTCAAACTCTTTAAAAGCCCATCTACGTCACCATGGTGTCAATGTGGGTGGCACCAGTGTAACTGTCCTTATACAAGGAAATGAATGCAATTACCTTGACCCTGAAGAATTCCCTATGTGTCCCTCACCTGCAAGTTCAGAATTTCAAGACTTGGCAGAAATTAATTAACACCATTTTGGAATTGGTGTATCTGATGTAGTAATTGTTTATTTTGGTGAAAGCTATTGTTTCTAAATCTGTGTCGTTTCTAATGTGAAAATTGTTGACCCTTTTTCATCTTCTACATTTTATGGTTTGGTTAGCAACAGTGGTCAGTGGCACAGTTACTGGCAGGAAATATTTCTGAAGACAGCCATCAGGAATGAGATTCACATCCAGCTTTCATCTGATCTTCAAATCAGCTTACTACAACAACACATACTCATATACAAATATCTATATAAACACACACACACACATGCACACATGCACACACAAAAACACAAGATATGTACACACACAATTATAAGAGCAATTTAAGAAGCTGGTTTTTGAGAGGAGCTTACTTCAAAGATCTTCAAACCATTTGGTTCCTGTAAGAAATGAAAAAAAAGTTAATTAGAATTTCTGGGGGGTTTTTTTCCATCCATCTTTTCAAGCCTGACCACCACCACCAAGACAAGCCTGGTACCTTTTTTTTTTTTTGTTTTGTTTTGACTAAATCCAGGTTTCCTATGAAAGAACAACATTTTATTAGCTCCCCAGCTCCCTTCCAAATCACCCCCTCCCCACATAGGAACATTTCACTGTGAAAATTCAAAGAAAGAAAACACAATGAAAACAACAAAAAAAAAAAAAACATTTTATTCTGTAAATCCATAATGGAGAAAGGAGGGAGAGGTGTGGGGGGGGATTACTTTTTTTGTTTTCTCTTCTTGCTTGTCTTGTCTTTTTATTGTTGATGACTTTACATATATATATATATATATATATATATACACACACACATGCATGCACGCACACACACACACACATACACACACATACACAGATATATACATGCACATGTATGTGTGTGTATATGGGCTATAATGGTGTCAGATTGTTTTCTTCATCCAATGTTAATTAATTAATTTGTAAAATTATCTCTTGTTGATTATCTGAGTGAAACTGTTGACAACTTCCATTCGCTTTGTGTTAACATTTTGGTAAAACAACAAACGAGGCCCTGGAAGGAAATTAACAGGTCATATTACCTGGGACGTGAATTGAGAGATGATATCCAAATGAGGATGATGGTAATTGTGATGATGATGATGGTGGTGGTGGTGGTGGTGATGATGAGGAGGAGGAGGGGGATTAATTTTAAATAACACATTTGTAATTGTGCTACCTACAAATATATATACTGGTTAATAAGGAGT